>NW_027271825.1:0-102500 GCF_040938485.1 Diadema antillarum
GAATAAAATTTGAGATTTTTAACCTGATATTATTGCTTTTGTTTTAATGTATTTTCGTCACAGTTACATTATCTGCATACATGTAATTTCATTTCAGATTCATCTCCGAGACCTTGACTAGCTTTCGCTTGTCACGCATGCTGCACTAGGTTCGGTGAAAGCTAGTCAAAAGGGCCAGACCAGCAATAAGCTAGTCTAGCTGTTTGTACTAGCTCTATGTTAGTGTAACTTGACACCATCTACACTAGTTTAAAGCTAGTCGTTTTCTAGTCAAGCAGCAATGACTAGCCTTACTCAGCATAGTCCAGCATCCATTACAAGTCTCATGCTAGTCCAGCAGTCATGACTAGCATGGAAATCCAAAGCTAGTAACTTAGTTCAGCAGACATGACTAGCTTTGTGCTAGTCCAGCACTCTTTGACTATCTTTTGCCTAACTAGTCCAGCAATCACTACTAACATGATGAGTAGTTTTATGCTCATTACTAGCTTGATTTCCCTAGTCCAGCAGTGTTAACTAACATCATGACTAGCATTATGCAAGTCCAGAAGTCATTACTTGCCTTGGCTTACCAAGTCCAGTAGTCATTACTAACTTCACGGTAGTCCAATAAGCAAGTCAAGCTAGCATTACTAGAATAACACTAGTCCAGGGTGACACCATCTGGACTAGCTTCTTATTAGTCCTGCCTACCAATTTAGGTTGTGTGTGTAATATTACGTAACAAAGCATTGTTGTTTGATAGCTAACAAGTTGTTTGGCCAGCTCCCTGGTTTTAGCTGTTTTATTATTCTTTTGCTACTCCGAACACACGGTCGTCGACACGAAACATTTTTCATCTTTGTCATATCACGTGTAACAGGCCAGTTTTCGTTTGGGGCTTTATGTACGTAACATCCTGGATTCGATAGAAAAGCTCAAATCAATGACTCTCGCCATTTACAAATCTATTCGAAAAGTGAGAGTCAACGTGCCCAACATATTTCATACGGTATATATTTTGGCAACGAAGTCTTACGTAAAACACATCATTGTTATTCATTTATGGTTGGCTGGTCGTTGCCTTACTATTCAAAGCTGCTCAGTTCAATCTTTTGCACATGGGGCTGCAAATTTCACCCTTTCAGAGGGTGCTCACCTCTTATGAGGTGTTCGACTGGTATTTATCCCTAGGTTAATTTTAATATACCAAGTCGCGTCTCAGTTAGCTGTATCTTAGTTTGTCTCTTTGCTCTTGTTTTCCATGAGGGAAATTACAAAGCAGAGATTGTTGTACTTTCCGAAACGTATGAAATGACTATGGGCTACTGCCGCCCCCCCCCCCCCCCCCTTTGGATTTCTGTGACGTAGGAGACCGGAGGTGTCTAGTGATTATTGATTCCGAGATAATTATATATGCATATACATGTAAATGTTTGATATGTTTGAAGAATAATTCAGTGATATGGATGATTTCTTTTCCTGCCAAGCAAATGTATATCGGTAAATAGCTGATTGTTTACATTTTTTTCTTGTCAGTGGGAGCTCTGTCCACTTCCACTCTCCACTGCCTAGTACGTGTAGCACACGTCCTTGCTTGTTAAATAAGTTCATGTTAGGCATTGTACACGAGGCCATGGCCTTGTGTACCATCCGCAACGATGTTGATTCTGTGTCATCTGTGTTCGTGTTCATGTTCGTTTCCCTGTTCTGTGTGTGTTTCATGTTTCTCTGTACGAATCTCGGTTTCCTTTCTTCTTTTAGGTCTGCATACCCCCACGTAGCTGCTGAGCTAGGACCAGACGGGAAGCCAGCTATTAATTCCCGAATGTTTTATATTTTAACCCATGGCTAACGCAACAAATTTTGCTTTTAATTCTTTGAATAGTGATGAATTCTATAACACAGTAAGGCACTCTGAATCTGATCATGTAAATATTATTTCCGGTGTATATGAAGATTACATATCCGATAAATACAATACCTCAACACAAGAATTTGAATATAACTTTGACTCAAATGATCCAGTCCAGAGTCCATCGTGTGTTTATTTGACCGAAAATCAGTATAAAAATCGGATCATGAATACAGTTGGTGAAAAATTTTTGTTAGCTCACTTTAACATACGCAGTATTAACAAAAATTTTGATAAGTTGCGCTTACTCTTAGAAAACCCAGATCATAAATCTTGCTCCATCATAGGGTTAACAGAAACATGGCTGAACTCTAATATCAGTCATTTATTTTCTTTACCCGGATTCGAATTTGTATTTAGAAACAGAAGCGAGAGAGTTGGTGGTGGAGTTGGTTTATACATCTCAAAAAAATTTAAATATATTATACATGAGGAGATTAGTGTTATGAGCGATGTACTTGAATCCCTTTTTATTGAATTGATAAATCCACATGGAAAAAACATTATGATTGGCGTAATTTACAGGCCCCCTCGTTCGAATTTAAATGATTTTTTGACTGTTTTGCAGGATTTAGTACAAAATCCCATGATACTTAATAAAGATACATTTTTGATGGGCGATTTTAATATCGATCTCATGAAATGTAACTCCCAAAACAGTTCAAAAGAATTTATAGAAACATTAATGTCTGCTTCGTTTTTACCATTAATCTCCAAGCCTACCCGTGTCGCCAGCCAATCGGCTACCCTCATAGACAACATTTTTTGTAATGTTTTTCCACTTCCTGAGTCTGGTATCGTCCTCTCAGACATCACTGACCATTTTCCTATATTTACTCAGGTACCAATTAAACTGATTAAACAAAATAATTATTATAAGCGTCGTAAGATTACTGCAGATAATCTTATAAGTCTTCAAAACAGTTTAAAAGAAATCGACTGGTCTTCTGTATACAACACTACCGATGTCAACTTGTCTTATGACTATTTCATATCTACTCTTACCTCCGAAATCGATAACCATATTCCCCTGCGTAACATAAAAAATAGATATAAGCAAATTCCAAGACTCCCGTGGATAACCCAGTCTATATTACGATCTATAAACAGGAAAAACAATTTGTTTTATAAATATAGATGTAATCCCACTGAAAAAAATAAGAAAAAATATGTTTCATACAAAAACACACTCACCAAATTATTACGTACGCAGAAGAAAATGTTTTATGTGAATCAGATAAGCAAATACAAAAATGATATTAAAAACACATGGAAAACATTAAAGAATGCTATGAATACATCTAACAATTCATCTAATATTTCCGAAATTCGATGGGGCAATGCCTCCAGCAACACTCCCGCTGGCATGGCGGAAATTTTCAATGACTTTTTCTCTTCAATTGGGAAAAATTTTTCTCAAAATATTCCTCTTTCTAGTAAATCTTTTAATGATTTTTTAGATACACCTAACTCCAAAACTATATTTTTTGACCCAACATATAAAGAAGAAATAATAAAGATTGTTGCTAATTTGAAAGAAGGAAAAGTCCTGGCCATGACGGAATTGACAACTATTTGATAAAAAACATAATTCCTCAAATAGTGGATCCCTTAGTACACATTATCAATTCATCGCTTACAACTGGCCATGTGCCAAATAGCATGAAAATTGCGAAAGTAATTCCTGTTTACAAGAAAGGGGAGAAGGATGATGTCAATAACTATAGACCCATATCTCTATTATCTTCTATTTCTAAGATTCTTGAAAGAATAGTTTATATCAGGACAGTACGTTTTCTTAAAACCTGCGACATATTCTCAAACTTTCAATTTGGATTCAGGGAAAATCACAGCACAACACACGCACTACTTGCCCTCATCGACAAAGTCACACACGCACTCGACACACTTTCACACACAATAGGTATCTTCTTGGACTTCTCCAAGGCCTTTGACACGATTAACCACGGAATACTTCTCGCCAAACTGTCTCATTATGGAATACGTGGAAAGGCCTTGGAGTGGTTCACGAGTTACCTATCAGAAAGATCCCAATTTGTACATGTCAACGGCTTTGACTCTCAAAGTAAAACAATTGCATCTGGTGTTCCACAAGGGAGTTTATTAGGCCCATTGTTATTCATTATTTATATTAATGATTTTCATAGATCCTCGGAGAAACTATCATTCATATTATTCGCGGATGACTCTAACCTTTTTTTTTCTCACCCTGACCCAAACATTTTAATAAGAACAGTCAATGAAGAACTGAAAAAGGTTATACAATGGATATACGCAAATAAATTGTCATTAAATATTAAAAAAACAAAAGTTATGCTTTTTAGTAATTCTTTAAATACCCTCCCAGGCAATATAACATTTGATACTACTCCTTTAGAAGAAGTTTCTTCCTTTAAATTTCTTGGTGTTTGTGTCGATAACAAGCTTTCATGGAGGAATCATATTGATAACATATGTAAAATTATATCACGTAACATTGGTGTAATGAATAGATTAAAATATTATCTTCCTTCATCTGCATTATTAACTCTTTATTCTAGTTTGATACTACCTTATTTAAACTACGGGATTCTTGCTTGGGGTAATACATGCCAGATGTTACTTGACAAACTTCTTTTACTGCAAAAGAAAGCGCTTAGAATTGTTTTTAATTTACATACCCGAGAACATACAGATGCTTTGTTTTCTGACCATAAAATATTAAAAGTAAATGATTTGTATGTGTTTCAACTTGGCCAGTTTATGTTTAATTACAACAGTAACTTTTTACCTAAAATATTCCATGATTCATTTCATCGAAATAGTCATGTTCATAACTATCCCACGCGACGATCCGACGAATTTCATCTTCCATTAATGAGAACCGCACATGCCCAAAATACATTTCTTTATACCGGACCCAGACTTTGGAATAATTTAGATAATAGTTTAAAAGATTCCCCCAAATTTGTTACATTTAAATACAAACTCAGAAAATATCTACTTTCTACTTATAATCTTAGATAATTTAAATTGTTTTGATTTATGTTTGAGCCTTCACTTGTCCTGATGTCGCAGCACTTGGCGTGTTCTGTGTGCAGACTTCTCTTCTTTCTTCTCTCCTCTTCCTTTCCTGTCTCTTGTTCTTCGTAGACTTGTATTGTTACCGTCTTCTCTCCTCTCGGTACTGTCTCGCGTCTTACAGTGTATACGTGTGGGTAATTGAATGTGTGTACGAACGTGTTGTCCTTGTCATATTTTCCCGGTACACGTGGTTCAGTGAGCAGTGTCCGGGCACTAGCATTGGTATTCTATATTTTTTCCCAACCGGTGTATCTCAAAATAATTACATGTATATTGTTATAGAATAGTATATAATTTACTCATTATTTGTCTAGCGATCCACGTCCGACAAGCTATGCTTTTTAGTGGATCACTATTTTCCATAATCGAATTTATTTTTCGCTCGCCCACGAAGTATTTATACAGTGTTTTCCTAAATATTGTACATGTTATATGTTGTTCTATAATATGTCTCGTATATATATTACATGATTCTTATGCAAACGTTTGAACAATATTTCATCACATGTATACTTTGTACTATGTTTTTTGATTTTCGATGATTGGAAATAAACTATGATTGAATTGAATTGAAATTGAATTGAATTGAATTTACTACTGTACCGAGACAACTCGTTAGATGTTAATTTTCTAGCATGATTGGGAGGGGAAGAGGTGTTCCCTTACCCCCCCCCCCCCCCTCGTTTTTTGCCTTAAATCAAGACTCAGCTACGAAAAGTCATTGATCGTTGGATTTTCCTCTTACACGAGGCGACAGCGATGACTTCTTTATCCATTCAAAGGACAAGAAATAAGGTTAAAACTTTGAACACTACCAAGCAGAAGAAGAAGAAGAAGAAGAAGAAGAAGAAGAAAAAGAAGGGAATGTTGAATACATAGGGTTATTTCTTTTTCTCTCACATGACTTAGAGGCAAGTTGATTTCTTGACTAAAATTGTTGATGGAGTCATTTGCAGTAACCACTGAAACCACAACATTTGAAGATTGGAAAGGACAGGGTCTCGAACAGAATGGCCACTTCTAGAAATATGGACGATTCAGCCCCTCATGTTATCACTGCCTTGATTAAGAAGGGAAAGTATATATAATTCTCTATCTATATCTGATGCATATAGCAAATCAGTTGTACAGTTGTATCACAAAAATCCTACCATATAAAAAATTAGCAATAAAGCCTAAAATATAAGGAGATTTCACTACTTTTCTCAATAAACCAGAACTGTAGATGGTTTATTCTGGAAACAATGTTATTTCCAATATTGTTCACATTTTGTATATTTAACAATAATTAACATTGATTATACTGATTATCAGTTTTTCATTGATTTTTTCTATCCCTAACTCACATTTTAGAACTATTTTGAATCACTAAAGCTGGGTTTTTGTTTCATCTGCAAATGGCAAATACATGTAATACATTTAACGTTTTCAACTACATGTATATTTCATCCCATTCAATCCATGCTTTACTGATGACAATGCTTAGTATACATGTCCCATATGCTGTCTCCCTAAAACTGGATCAAGAGTTATACATGTACACACACACTCATACAGACCAATATTGGACCTACACAGTCATATAGACTATACAACCACACGCACTCACAATATGCACGAGCACATTCATACCAAAACAAATCAAACCTGCACTCACTGAAAAAAAAAACACACTGTACAACACCAAACAGAAAGATAGAGAAAGAAAGAACTCATAGGCATACTCATGCACACTGAAAAGTTTCAGTTCGAACACCATACCAATGCATACCAGGACAACTTGCACAGCTGCCTTACCTAATCTCATCCTTCAGCATGTACCAGTACTTAGTTCAATGCATATTTACATAGACAATCTGTTTTAATATGATGGTATGCATCTCCCACGCCCATCTCAACCACACTGGCGATTAGCCACCCAGTGCCAGATAACCTGCATACTTAAAGGTATTATATAGCATTTGCAGACAAAAGAAAACCCAGCTTTAGTGCTAAATAGTTCTGAAATGTGAGTTGGGGATAGAAATAACATATATGTAAAAATGTTAATCAGTATAATCAATGTTACACATTGTAGAATATATGAAATGTGAACAATAGTTATGATAAAATTGTTTTTTAGAATAAACTGTCTACAGTAATGTCTTATCAAGATAAATAGTGATATCTCCTTACATTTTAGGCTTTACTGCAAAATTTTTATATGATACACTGTAGGAAGTTTTGTGATACAACTAACCTACACATTTGCATCAAATGTGATAAGTCAAGCATTTTTTTTTTTAAATCACTGCCCCCGATGGTAAAGAACACCTTTAACTCTATCAAGACGCCCACTCTAGCATTTATGATAAATACTGCATGAAATTTCAATGTCATTATGAAGGAATTGTGTTGTGAGGGGTAATTGGATGAGTATGTGCTTTACAACTGATGTTGCACCAGTTCTAAACTATTTGCAAACTGAGAGAGAATATGAAGAATTTAATTGCATAGATCCATTCTTTGCAAGTTTCGATATTTGAGATTAAACTTGTCGAGCAAAAAACAAAACAAAACAAAACAAAACAAAGAAAATAATTTGTTATCGTAACTTCAAAAATTTTCTTTTTATGCAACAGGTGGAGTATCAGTGATTTCATTCTGCTCTATCTGATCATGTTGATAATGGACTCAGTTTAAAATGTTTGAAATGACAGTTTTGGTTGAGATGGGGCTTCAGGTTTCCTACATTTTTTTTTATGATGATTGTTTTAAGATAATGAAAAACCTGTTATGAAATATGAAAGAGCATACAATTCTAAAATGAATTCAAAGTTTATTTGATGAAATTTGGGTTTGAAATGGCTGAGATATCCCAAACAAAACGATCCTAATAAAAGGTGGGACCCACCTTTTATTAGGATCACTTTGTTTTTCTTTGTTTTGTTTTGTTTTGTTTTGTTTGGATATCTCAGCCACTACAAAACAGATTTTCATCAAATAAAGTTTGAATTCCTCTTAGAATTGCATACTCTTTATCATTTTCATAAAGTGGAGAGCATGCACAACATTCCAACATAGACATCTATCGACACAGTCTTCATTACATGCGACAATCAAATAATGCCACAATATATTTCTTCAATGTCTTATACAGGATGTACATAAATCAGCAAATTATCTCATGTTGCAATTTGAATTCACACATAATGTAGTAAATAAGTTTACACATATGCTTTCCTCAAGATGTACAATCATACATATATACATCACATGAATAATCAACCTACATGACATTACATTGAATTCTTGGTGTCTGTCATGTGTTACAGACATGTCTCCATGAAGCTGCATTCTTCTTGGCTTTTGGAACCCCCTCCCCACCCCACCCTCCAAAATTATTATTATAATTTTTTTTTTTCCTCTCCATGATGATGAATATCTGATCATTATTGACATGGTCTCATTAGTGATTAATAATGACAGAGTTGGATAATGCAATAACATGCACAGTCAACCTCACGTAAGTTGAATCTGCGAATAGACTGAAGAAATAGCTTTGACTGAGAAAATTCGACAAATGAAGGGTTAAAATCAACAGAATATAAAGAGAAGAAGACTTGAAAAGACCTTTCAACTTGCACGATTGTTTGACTTACTTATGCCAGGTTGGCTTAAGCAAGGTTGACTGTACATGTGTGACCATACCCTAAACTGCCCCTTGGCTAAGAAAAGAGAAGTGAAAGAACAAATTAATGATTTCATGTTTTTTGCAGTGACAAGTTAGGTGATAATCATGTGTAATCTACTGATACGCTCATCAAAATTAACTTTCACTGAAAATAGAACTCTTTTTCCCTAACAGATATGATTACCGGTACAATGAAACAATAGCTCACAATTAGTAAATTGCCTCTTTCTGTTTCATGATTTCATGTTAGACATTTTGTTTGATCAAGCATTGTCTTTATATAATGCCATGCTTCTGACAAAAGAGAGATATCAGGAGAAAGAGTGAGAAAACAGTGCACTGGATATCACATCTATCAGGATTAATGCATACATCTCCACAATCTAGAGCACATCTGCATCTCTGTTTAGATATACATATGCAACACAGAGTCTCTATTCATTCCTTTCTTTGTAGTGGTAGATGCTTGTTATGTAACACCTACATTGTAAATTCCAGCAAACATGCACCAGATGAGAGACACTCCAAAATATACAAAATAATACATATGAGTTCAGTAAATAACATGTAAAATAAATGCCTTCATACAGTATTTGCCCACGTCATACTGTAAGTGAAACAAAATCTTGACAAATCATATCAAACGCAGAGCACAAAGCAGTGGGCAGAAAATGACAGTAAAGGTTACTAGTATAAGCACAAAGTTTTATCATCACTGGGGTGACAAGATTTCATATCTAATCGTCAAATGTTCAGGAGAGCAAAAAACATGACAGCCAAAGCACTATATCAAATGGGATGGCCTTTCCTTCACATGCCGTGGTGGCTTCATTTTGGGGGTAAGACAGGATATCACTTAACTGATCATCTGACCATTAATCAAAAAAAGCCGTTCTTTCACCAAAATTTGAGATACACGGTCTTGTCACCCCAGCAACGTTACGTTTGCAGTCACAGACATCACACATGCCTTATAGTAGCACCAGCCCTGCTCCTTCGTGCACAACACATGCTATACACGACATTCCAGACCATAGTATAAAGCACAGAGAGAGAAAGGGAGAGAGCGAGATGTATGGCATTTAATGGACAGTGAAAGGATCTTGAGGGGGGAGAGGGTGAGTCAACATGCCAAGTACTTGGAGAATGAGGAGTAAAATTAATCATCCAATGCAAGCTCATTAGGAGGGATGGAGCTAGGGCAGATGATGATAAAATCAACTATTCTCTTTCAAGTAAGAAGGCATGTGGCTGAATAACTTGAATGATTGCAAGTTACAAGTTATCTATAAAGGGCAATAATTCCCTGTGCTTTGTGGTACCGCATTGAAATACAGTGTACATGTACTCGCACATAAGCACACACATTATACAGAATGTATGTATTCACATAGTGGTATGGACATACATAACTGACAAAAAGTACACATGTACTATGAAATTCAGAAATGATACAGCTGCTCAACTGAAAAGGTTTTCTTTTAATTACACTGATTTGTGTTAAAATATAGACCGTGTATCAAAACCACATGACCATCTCTTTTGCCTCAAAACATGTTCCTGGAATATGAAGCTTGAAACGTGCTTGTTATTATTGTGCAAAGTCGTTAGCCCTACATCACTCCACTTAGTTCAATTTCTTTCTTCCTTTTGTTGTCATTCCCCCCCCCCCCCCCACATTTCACCCTCATTTTCCATAGCAGTATGCACAAATTTACAGGGATACCTTCCTTTAAAACCAAGATACAAGAGCATGGGATGCAGCGTACATGAATGAATCTATGGTATAGCACATGCGTAGTGATGGTGTAGGGCTTACAAGAATGTTTTAAAATCCCTTTCAGGCCTCTAAGGTGCCCCTTTGGAAAATAATGTTGTTAGGAGTTAATACGCGCCCTCCACTTACCACTCTTTCCTTTCCCCTCCCCTCTACCTCCCCAATGCCGAACATCTGGTGTACCAGCAGTACCCTCTCATATACCCCCTCATCAGCTTCATGCCCAGGAATGCCCACCCACCCCCCCCCCCCCCACCCCAAACCTAACTTACCCTCTCATCCTTTTCCAACCTGACCCACCCTCTCCTACAATCCCACGAAGGGCGATCAGTGCCTGGTGAGTTATGGCTAATTACACTGACAGCATTTGGCTGGCAGTCTGGCTTGGAGTGGGCTTGGCATTCCGTTGGAATGCTGGAGTCCAGCTGAGCAATGGGGGGCAGGAGATGGGGGATGCAGCAAATGAGGTACAACTAAGGAGGGTGAGTTCACACTACTGCCCTTCCACATCGCATGGACACCACTTCTTTTGCATGGCACTGCTTCCAAGATGCGAAATCCGAGTGTAACCAGGAATGATGGATGGAAGGTTTGCAAATTACTCATGACCTAAATCATGGTGGAACTGTACATCACGCCAAGTACAGAATCACCTGAATCTTCAAATGGGCCTCAGTAGGAGGGAAAATGTTTGGCATACAAAACGAATTACAAAATGTATAACGAAAATTTAATACCACACATCATATCTAACAAAACAATAACCAGCAGTTTATGTACATAATGTGATGTCCTGCAAGATGAAAGATTATGCTAAACATCAATTGATTGGAAAGGTACTTTACACTCTTTGGGGGTGTAGGTGATTCAATTATGCACAGGCCTTCTTTTCCATCAGGATGTATTGCCAGAGAGCTCTTTGGCATAAGAGAAAAAATATAAGCATATGATATTCATTAGAATAGATATTTCTGTCTAGAAGCTTAGTGATAAAGACAAAGTAAAATGTGTGATGCATTCTGTTGTGAGAAGTGATGCACAAAGTTGACTTCATTATAAGTGTATATCATGTTTCATACAAGTTTTCATTGGGTAATTCAAAATACTCACATGCTTGTACACCAAACTGATTTATTCGTGCAACTTCTCTGTAGTCTCCTACTAACCAATGATGTACACAGCAGGGAGGCCTAAGGGAGTTGCCCCAAACAAATTATTCAGAGTATTCCTTTATCTGGGATCAGTATTACGTACATACAGAAATGAAATAGAATGGAGGTATAGCATTTTTAAATACAGCTGTAATAACACCTTGAACAAAACAGAGTAAACTTACAAAAATGTTCTCCTGACCCCTACAAAAGCTTTTGTGCAAAATGCCTTGTTTCTTACTACCCAAAGATCTAAAATGATCTGCACTGTTATACAGGACATAGACTCTTACTGATGCGCTGGTTTTGGGGTGATCTTTTAGTCCATTCAATTGCAATCTTTAGAGCCTGCCGCAGTGTGGGCACACAGATGATCACAACAGAAGGTCTTTCTGATTGCAACGTCGCTATGCACGGCTCCACTCCGAGTGTCAGCTGCTGACGCAAAAGTGTGAACCTGCACAGCGTGTGTTATGCGATGACAGGGGACCCCTAAAGTAAACTGGCCCATGGTATATGCATTGTACCTGTTGATGTGAGAGCATGTTTGGCCCCAGGACAAAAGTGCACACCCACAACATCGGATAGGAATGTGAAACGACATGCGAGCCAACAGACCACACAATTCCTCTCAAGACTCGTTTCAACCAGGCAGACATATACTAGTATACTCCCCTTTACACAATATCTATAGCGCTTGCACTGAGATTTAAAAAAAACCAACAAAATCAAATGCATTAAAGCTCCAGCATGGATTTGGGTCAATGCAATCCCCTTTGAATTTAAGGCAGAACAGACCTAAATTTGCGCTTGAGATGTAGATCATCACATCTCTGGAGTATTCTACATCCTCTGTATACATTGTAGCTTATATAATGCAATTACAAAATGTCCAGCATACTGCATACATCAAAACAGAAATGCGGACAGGTTAGTAATTGAGAGGGTATATATGATAAGTTATATTTTGTACAGATATGATGTTGAATCTTGATTGTCTAATTCTTAGCCCAGTATATGCACTAAATTGCTTACCTAAATATCTCATCACTGTCTTTTGTCAAGCAATTGTACTTTAGTGAAAACTTCAAGAAAAATTAAAGTTATCCTTTCCCAGGTCCATCCACCATCTATTTAGTTTCACTGTGTCATACGCCTGAACTCGTTAGACCTTTCTAATTGCAGCCACAGCCATCATGAAGTTAACATACTCTTAAGTTGTTCTTTATTTAACATACAAGCTCAGTCAGAAAGGAATTCCTGGAGGCATTCTGCTACATGATATCCCTATACTCAGATTGCAAAGTAATCAATCATACACATCTTTGATGTCAGTTTATGATCTGTGTCTGTGGCTGTGCTGTCTCCATTTACATGGCAGTGATTCAGTTGCATCAAATATGCACAAATCCAGCGCCGAATATAAATAGAGTTTGGCCAAGTCGGTTTTTGGCTTATGAGTTTTCCAAGTCTGCAATTGGTCAAAACTGGTCCCGTGATCTTTGTGGAGCCATGTTGTTACGAAAGCGCACTCGTACGCAATGCCCATCGCTCACTACCCTTTATTTGGCTCACTTTCATTATGATGCCTGAGCGTACACACTAACTCTCTAACGGGTAATGTGGCGGGTTACGACATGGCATCCAATTTAGCAGTTGTTCAGACTCTCTTTATACAGCACTGCAAAAATCAAGTGGATCAAGCCAGCCTTGTCATCACAAACTGGCAAACAGAAGGCATGAGCACATCTTCAGCTTTCATGAGTTTTAATCAGGAAACAGAAATGTAGCTCGACCGGTCTATCCTATTCCTCAGGCTCAATTATTTACATGAGCACATAAACACATGTATACCTTTAATAATTCCCCAGGTGTAGTTACTGCAGTAAACGAACTTGAGTGGAACAATATTACTACTTTCAATTATCTACAATGAACATAGTCAATGTTAAACCTAAGTTACATTCACCCGGTTGTCCCCCTTGTACAAAGACATACTATTCCTGATTTTTGCTTTGGGTCATACCAGAATCTACTATACTTAAACTAAACATGTTTAAGCTAACAAGTGGGTGACTGTACATGCTTTCCAATTGTTAAAAAAGAAAAGTAGAAATAAAAATTAAGTGTTTAAATAATACTACACCATCTAAGCTTCAGTCTGAAAAAAAAAACCCCACCCAAAGAAACCATGAGCATCTTAGGTATAATGATATAGTGAATAAAAATGTGTGATTTAGTATCGATATCATGAATCATACAGGAATAATGTATGTAATATATCAAATCACAAAATAGGGGTTTTAGCTATACTAAATCAGTGTTACTCAGTACAAACCATAGATAGAATAGATATTAAATATGAATGATATGACTTTACAACAACTTATCCAATGATATTCGTCTATCAAAAAGGACTACAAGAGCATACGTGTTAGGTTGAACCAATACTCATCATAGATAACTATTTTCATATCACATTAATCATACAATGCTACATCTATTGACTATTGCCTGGTAGAATGTTACCTAGGAATAGCTTTATCCTCGCCAAGAGGAGTTGGCAGAAATGTAGTTTGGGAGGAGAGAGGACACCATAATTTTGTCCCATCACACTTTGGTCTGTTTTCATTCTCTTCCTGAGAATCCAATGTGTAAACTGTACTGAACATTTCTTCACTTGTCTAAGCTGTTAGTGTTATGCAACTGCAAAGCAACAACAATAGGATTAGTGATACGTCACTAGCTGAGAAACAGTAGAGCTACTGAAGCAGCTGTTCTCATTAGCAAAAGCATCATGGGGGGGGGGGGAGGGGAGATGGGGAGGTGTAGTAACTAAAATCTATTAAAGGCAGATCTTTGACATGTTATCATGTCTATTAAATGCATATGGAGGTGGTGTAAATTCTACCTAATAATATTATACCTTCTTATCTTTAAAGAGGGGTGGGGTGGGAGTTTAAGGCTGCTTAGAGCCTTTCAAAGAAGACAGGACAAGAAACACATTCATTTCATATTGCTTGATGGTTGGGTTTGAGATGACATTCATACATGTCATTTTAACATCAAATACCATCTTGAGATGAAATTTGGTGAAACTTTACAACATTGCAAAAAAAGGCTTCTACCATTGAGCTAATAGACTCTGGTGCCCAATTCTTAACTAGTGACGAACACATCACATTGTAACTACAATGTCACAAGATATGATACCAGTCTATGGATGCACTCTGGTGACAGAATTCACACATCAGCGCAAAAGCACAATCCCCCAGAGTGGTGAGTAATACCTTCTTCAGAGCGGTAGGGAAGGAGAGTGTTTGGAATGATACAGAAAAGAGGCAATGAAGTACCAGTCTTGCGTGAGCTGGTAGTCAGGGGCGACAAAGTCCGGCCCCTTCTCTCAGAAGGTGATCAGATTCTCCTTGTCAGCGGTCTCGGCCAGCTGCTGCGGCCTCTTCACGCCCTGAACAAGAGAAATGGAATGTGGAGAGTGAGTGGCATCCTGCATACCAAGGTTCTGGGTCTACACACCTTTCTTACACGTGGGGCCACTTTCGTTATACATAGTCCCGTAGTGTTGAGCAACTTTCACAATGTGTACCCCAAATGAGATTCACCACTTTCTCCATTACACATTCTTCACACGTGTAAGAAAGTGTCATAGTCAATGTCTACCCCAAAAACAAGTCAGCTCTAAAAAGTGTGTATTCTGATCTTTCACACTAGGGCACCATCATTTAACATGCCTCTTAAACTCTGACAATAGGTGAAAAAGAAGGCACTACATGATAAAAGTTAGGATAAACCGAGATATCATCGCTCCAAAATATAATTAAACTTAAGAAATTATATTATAGCAAACATACACCGAAGAAATAATTCAAGGATGTAATCATTTATAGAAACTATTTCATGTTAGATTGAGGCTTTGTATTTCTCAACAGCATCTATACCCTGCATATTTATCCTAGAGTATGTCATAGCCTCTGAATTGCATTAACTCCTATCATTCATCTGTCACTGTTTAATTGTAACATGGCACAAACCAATAGGCCTTCTTTCTTGATTGAGAAGCCAAATCATCGCCAAGTAACAGCACTGTAAGGGCATCTGCCTGTCACAATGAACTCTACTCGGCTTACCTAATCCGACTGGATAAATGTGTGCATATATCACGTATGAAGTTATTTCAAGAAAATTCAGTGATATTTTGACAAATATTGCTATGTTAATCAAGCACCAACTTGAGCAACGTTTTCTGCATTCAAAACTCACCTTCTTCTCCTTAGGTGTGGCACTGCTGAAATCTACAAGCTGCAGAAAAATGGTAAGTAAAAGTGGCATTAATTGCTTGCTGAATGGATGCCAGAAAAAGAGCAAGGATAATCAAACTCAAGGTCATAGGAATAAAGATTAGCAAATAGAAACATGGAATGTCTACACAAGCTTACACGTCATCACTTAACATTGGACAGTCCGGTTGCGGTCATCATTGGCTTTTCAAACGTGAAATTTACATATTAATAGGAGAACCTAATTCTATCCAATAGCACATTGAGAGGTATTGCTGACATTCAGTATACCTTTTACTGAAGTTTTTGTGAGAAAAGGTTTCCTTGAAGAGGTTTAAGATAATTGAGACACTTTTGTTCAAAATTCATTTTGCATCTGAGTTAGATTGGAAATTTACAAATTTCTTTCTTAATTGAATGAAGTCTTTAAACATTCAGCAATCGATGAACAACATGGTCATGTGATTGGAAAATGTAGCTGAAGAGTCCTATGAACGATTTTAAACACAGGCACTCACCTGTATCATTATACAATTTTTAATACACACACAGGTCATCACTTTGAAGAGTGTAAATAACTCAAAGACCAGGGGCCTGTTGCATAAAAGTTACTATTGTTGCAACTTTGCCATCCAATGGTAACTACCATAGCAACAATACTCAACAGCCAATCAAAATCAAGAATTCCATGGAAGTTACCATTGGATGGCAAAGTTACCATAATTGTAACTTTTATGCAACGGGCCCCAGGGATCGTGGAATACCATAAAGTGGGAATGCTTGCCCAGCTCAGATATATTCAAGAATCCCTGTAATGAATTGAGTACAGCTTTATCACTTATTTCTGTGTAAGTACACACAGAGGAAGAACCTTGACTGGAGTCAACCATTACCGATGAGCGTATGCTTCAATGCACATATTGTAAAAGTGGATATTTTCGCGTGACTAATTTTTCACGCTCAGCGGGGTAAGAAGATTTTTGCGTGTTTTTAATACCGCGGAATCAAGATATCAACTACTGGAACATATGGCAAGCAGAAATATTCACGTGCTTTTATTTTCGCGCTAGTTTCGGGTTGCGCGAAATGCGCGAAAATTTCAACACCGCGAAAATTTCCACTTTTACAGTATTCGCTGATCAATCTATTCGTGGTTTTCAAATGTATCCTGGTGGGCAGAGAATAGATCGGGTCACCCATGAATGCCCACAGTACTGGGTCTTTAATTCCCCGAAAGGCAAGTCTGTGAATTCAAAATCCTACAAAATCTCAGTACAAAAGAAAGCAGTTAAATTAGTACTCTTCGGGGCTAAGGGAAATGGAGATAATCCTCTCTCTAGTAGCTACCCCCCTCCAAAAGGAAACATAATACAAATTTCACCAATGCTAGTGAGGTAAAAGTTTGGCTTACAAGTCCCACAGCTGGTGCATTACGAGGTGTGGCGTTTTTTACAAGGTTAGTCTCTGTCTCAGACTCCTGGACGTTAGTCCTTGACCTCAAGACATTGGCTGGAGTCGGGGTCTTGGTTGTAGCGATGGTGCATTCTGGTGAGGTTGATTGTGTAGGAGGGGCTGATGTCTGTGTCGTCTCCTTGGTGACCCCCTCGGCGGGTTCTGGGGAGAGCTGGAACTGGGGCGGGGACATCAGAGGGCTTAGTTGGAGGGGTGAAATCATGAGATTTTCACCCAGAACTGGCTGAGCTGAAGCAGGCCTAAAAGAAATAAAAGATAAGAACAAAAAGAACAGAGCAATCATATTTAGGCCAACATGTTAAATACTGTAGCCATATATGCTGGATCTTCTCACACAGAGTGACTTCAATTTCAAACATGGATTGTTGAGATCTTGGCAGCAGAGTCATCCGTATTTCCTCTAAATCTTGTGCAGGTGCCACATGATGTCTTGCTTCATTACAGGATGATAAAAGCCTTTAGCTCTGATATATTTTTTTTTTCTGATTTCCTTGTTGTTAAATCATAATGGTGTGAAATCAAACCACTGTCTGATACACTGAATGTATCAGGCACTCACCCCTGCAATCATTGGCAAAAATGGATCAATGAGCATTGCAAGCTATACTTTACACAGTTAGCTGGATAAAGGATATTTTCTGCATTATTGTTCTGTGCCACTGCATTTGTGCTCACCTGGGAACACTGGATCCAATCTTACTGGTACTTCCACATCTTTTGAGGGAACTATCTGGCCGCCTGCCTGGGGTGGGGATAGCAGACATGCGTCGAGCCGATGCAGGTCTGGCGGCACTCAGTGGAGTCGTAATACTGGAGTGTCGGGTGTGGGGCTTGGAGGCTTGGACAGGTGTAGAGGGCCTCGGAATACTGGAGGTGGATCTCCTGATGATGCAAGGCAAAGAGAATTATCAATGTGAAAGTGAAGATTTTCTTCTGATTTTCTTTTTTTTGGATGAATTTGTGTGGTTTGACAAAAAAGTTAAACAATGAAGAGAGAAGAATTTTGCACGTTCTGCATTTCATATGAATATTTTATATGAATCTGCGTGGTCTGACAAAAAGTTAAACAATGAAAAGAGAGGAATTTTGCATGTTCCGCATTTCATAGATAGTCACAGCCTAGTTACACCAGAACACATTAAGCCTAATATTTCATTTAAAAATTAGATGTCAGTTTCCCATGTGTCTGAACCAGATTCTGCAATATACTGTAACAAATCATGACCACCAGCATAGTAGTACAGTAGGTCAATGTTAAACACTCACTGGTGGAAATGTCTGCACGGAAAAGATTCAGTAAATCATTCTGATGTTTATGTCACATGACCCACGGAATGCATGATATGCAAATTACTGCAAATTTTGCAGCAACAAATATTACAATTTGCATGGATCTTAATCTGGGAAATTTACACTTTTACACATTTAAGAAATAGAAGTCGTACAACTGAGAGAGATGCAGAAAGCAATGCACCTGGGAGATATTTTTTTCGATACCCAGTATTCTGAAGACTTACTCTAGTAGGTTTATCACAGTAGTAATGTCACTTGACTTTTGAGTTCATGACCTCTTTCAAAAGAGTAGGATCTCAATGATGTATGTTAACCCTTGTTGTGCTTTCTTCATGAATTGGCGCAGATGACTGAACTCTTAACAGTCAGTGAAAAAAGATTAACTAATCCCCATTATCCTTAATGTGTCCTCATGGCCTTTCTGTTGGACCAAGGCACACTGCCACCCCCAAGTGGGTTTGCTAACTTTACAACTAAGTCAAGATTGGAGGGATTACTGAATGGTGATGACAAAGTGTGGCAAGCAGAAAGCAAAGTGCAAGGATGCATAAAGCAGACCTCCCAACCTTTCTGACTGAAAAATGTGACAGTGCACCTCAAAACGAACATAAAGTCGCACACACTGAATTTGCGTGAGGACTGAAAATACGTGAAATGGGTCAACCTAGCCGAACTTGACTTTTTCATATTTTCTGAAAGAACGGATCTTCTTTTACATTATGCCAAAATTTGGTATCGTAAACCGGGCAGGAAAGTGTGTTTTTTTAGCAGTTTATCTCGAACATTTTTGGTAGAATAGTGTGATTAGGTGTGTCTTTAGAATCCCTTTTTCATTTCTGAAAACCTTGTCCACACTCTTCACTTTCAACTCTAATAACTTTTGAAAGAATAGTGCTACTGCTTGGAAAGTTGGCATTAATTATGGACAGAATATGTTAATGAGGCATGCTTAATTTCAATTTAATCTGATAATTCCTTCATTGTTGTTACTCTGGTAGTTTACTTCCTGTTTTTTGTCCCATTCATCGCACAGCCAGCACGGTTTGGTAAAGATTAAGCGCTTGAATAGACACTGTACTTCAGAGCCTCTTTTCTCAGTTCACACTTTTCCTGACTTTGTGCTTTCTTTCCAATATTTAGATAGGTTAGGAGAGTCCATTTGATTTGAGTTATACATCATTTTAAAGCTTAAAGTCTGTTCTTTCAGAATATGGTCTTAACTAAAAATTCATGTCTGGCGACTTTTTGTTTGTTTTGAGGTGCAGGGTCACAAATAGTGATGATTTGGCTACAAAGTAGGAAAGAAAGTACACTTCCCATGGGATTGCGTAGTAAAATTATCAAGAAAAATAGGAAGCTCCTATTGAAACAAGAGCTGAGAATGGTCAAAATTCAGATTCTTTCCTCCAAATTCAGAGTGGTTGGGAGGTCTGATAAAGGGTGAAAGTGCTCATGATAGTGTATTGTGTACATAGCACATTATAGGACATTTTCAGGCATGGGTGAATCTTGGCCTTTCATCAGGGCTGGTCCTGCCAAAGATAACCCTGAGTTCAAAAGTATGAATTATATCACAAAAAAACAAAAAACAAAACAAAAACAAACAAACAAACAAACAAACAAACAAACAAACAAGAAAGAATGTGGTAGGACAATTACACAGTGGTGCATTATGTGGGCACCTTGGTTTCTTACCTGGGTGTGACTGCACCTCTCTTTGGGGTTGCAGGGGCAGTGGAACCACTGGAGAGCAATCTCTTGGGGACAACCTTTTTCTCCTGACATACAGGGGTACACGGCGTGGCTGCACGGGGTGTCACTGCACGGGGCGTGGCAAGTTTCCTCTTACCTAATGGGTGGTTGAAGGATAAAAAGATCATTTTTTTTTACTGCAGGAAATCAACAGAGTAAAAATGAAAGATGAAATGAAAACCAGAAAGTTTAATAGCATATATGAGATAAGATTTATGTTCATTGTGTACCATTTATCAGATTTTAAAAGCACTTTAAACGCACAAAATGCTTTCATATATGTCGCAGTGAAGTGCCACTGTGTTTCTAAGTTGACCTCTAAAAATAGCCACATCAAAATTTCATAATACGGAGATATCAAGCAAGAAAGTCATGGAATACTGATTTAAAGTTTCAGGTTTCCACAAAACAGTGGTATTGGTCACACGTCAACCCTGTCTACATTTTCTTTGCTGTTTGGCAGAGACATCTGGAAGCTAACTGCCTGTGAATGAAGTTTACCTAATCTCCCTAGTCCCATTTGTATCACCATGGCCCAGGGAATAACTATCATGGTAGTGCATCACAATTTGCAATGCATTTTCATACCATTGCTACACAAACTATTTGCATAGCAGTTTCCATCCATAAAAGGGTGCAAGATACTATTTGAAACATTAGTCGTCAGCTGAAATTACTAATCAAATTCAAAATGGAAATTTACCTTCATTATTAATTGTGGCCATCCTGCTGGACCAAGGCACACTGTTATACCTGAGTAGGCTAGTTTTAGAACTTAGGACAAGCTTGGCGGAATGAATTGAACTGATGAAAAAGCATGGCAATTCACAGCAGGTGCCTTGAAATATGATGTCACCACCTCAAATCTTGTTTTCTTCAAAACAAGAAAACACTGAAATTAATCAAGCCACTTTGCAACATATCAACCTGATTCAAATACTGATAAGTGCTTGTTGTAGTTTGGTCAGCTAATGTCACTAAAAGTCTTGAGGTGACTTTGAGCAACATGCAGAAGTATCTGGTCATCATGAGTCCTTTGAACTTGTAAATCCTTGCGCAACATACCAGTGTTTGCTGAAATCTGGGATGGGGGTGTAGTCTTCTTGGGGTCTTTACCCCTGCTTGGAGCAGCTGCTACTGCTACTGATGAACCTGTTCCAAATGACATGGTTGCTCTCATGGGCTGCAGCTTGCTAACTCCCGCTCCGCCTGCAGTCTGAGACGAGTGGGCAGCCCCATTCCTCTGGCCTGGACGACTGATAACTGAGGGTTTCATCAAACTCAGCTTTTTGCCTGGTGCTTTCAGACCGCTGGGCTTATTGGTGGCAGGCTTAGGTTGAACATTCTCTGAGAAACAAAACATATTACACTGATTAAGACAATTTCTAAAATTTGGGACACCAGTTAGAGGGGTCTGGCATCTGATTACAATACATCCATATAAGTATCTATGTGACATCAGTGATGGTACATGCTACAGCCGCAAGGGAACACCAAAAATGAAATAAGTAACTAAGTTCTCTAATTGCATCGCACTGTCTTGCTTGTTCATGAATCAGAGGGAACAGGCATGGAAGGCATGTTTTGATTAAATATGCTGACGCACCTCAGAAAGTTGCGCTATCTTATCAGTCTTTTCTTAGGAACCAGCACGCAACTGCATGTTTTAATTGGAGGAGGAGAAATCAGTCTATCGTGGACAACCATACCTGCAGAGAGGCCAGAGCCTTGCAACTCTGCAACAGTAGATTCGCATGGGGCTAGGCACATTGGTTGTGGATTTCGGAGAGTAACTCTGCAAGTAGGGTGATATAGGGATGGTATGAAATTTGCAAGTACTGGTAAACACACACATTTCTACATGCACCTCTGCCTGCATCCAAACATTCACACATACTCACACAAGAGCAGCTGTGGGCAGTTGGTGAGTTTTGAGACGGAAGCTGAGAGCAGTTCAGGTATACAGGGCTTTAACCCTAAAAAGACGGGGGGGGGGGGGGGGGGGGGAGGGGCCTAAAAGGCCCCCCCCCTCGACATTTCGCGTGATTACTCTGCAACACGCAATGCTCTCGCCGCGATGCTCTATGACTTTTTTCTTTCAAGTTTCCCGCACATTTTGACACCAAATTTGTGATGCCGGGGGGTACGGTTCTGAAGTTATATAACATTTTGTACATGCATGTGAGGCCGAAAATGGCTCAAAAATGTGATTTTGTGCACAAAGTCAATGCAAATTGATTTTTTTCACATGGTTCATATAAATATGCTTATTTTTACTCTCAATGGCTAAAATGAATTTGTTTTAGGAGTATTATGCTTCAAAAAGTGTCTGCCACAAATTTTGTTTAAAAAAACAACAAAAACAAAAGGTCGAAAAAACAAAGAAATACATAAGAAATTCATGAAACAATAAAATGAAGAAGAAATTAATTTTGATACCGAATTTTTTTTCAAGTGCATTTGCTAAGAATGCCACAAAGAATAATTAGACCAAAAATTAGCACTTTTGGAACTTTATTTACTGATTTAGATCAAAGAGTCTGATTTCTCGCATAAATTAGCATAATTAATCAAAATAAAATAAAAGAAGACTATTTTGGAAAATTTAAATATACGATCTTGTAGATTACATCGCACACTACCATTGTGCAAATTTTCGCGGCGATTGCGCGATCCACGGCCGAGATCTTAAGGGGGGGCTCTTTAGGCCCCCCCCCCCCCAGTCTTTCGAGCTACTAAAATAGCCCAGTCTTTTTAGGGATAAGTCTTCTGCAGATGCCAATTACTTGATGAAATATCATACCAAGTATTTACTCTGAAAAGCAATGTTTCATCCATACTTAAAGTATGAGTGCAGTTTTTGACTGCGTACCTGCATTGTTCTTTGTCCCAGCATTGCTCGTCTTGCTGAATCCAGGTTTCTTGAGACCAGACATCCTGGAACTTGCCTTGAATAGAGAAAGAGCAAAGTGAGTTATTTATTCCAGTATAAAGAAACTTGTTTAGATGACATGAAGACAGCACAACACCCAGAGACTTTCACCAGTTGACTAGACTTGGTCAATTGATATAGATCTACAAAGAATGGACACACATGAAAGGATTAATAATTTCAGGAAAGACTGCAATTTCAACATGGTAGACAACCCCTAAAACATGACGTGGAGTTCAACATAACTTATGCACCAAGCAAGACTGTTGGAACATAGTGAAACTCAGAAGTTATGCTGGTCGGTCAATTCACAATCACTCATCACTGTTCATCGGGACAGACAGCTGGCTCGATTGTCAGATAGAGACTATCATACAGAGTCAAAAGGAAGTAGCATGGTGTTGAATGTCTTTGCTTGGCCATGACATGCAATGCAGAAACTTCTTCCCATGAGATTCAGTATTCACTAAGAGAGTGGTCAATTTGAAACAGAGTGAACAGTCTTGAAATAGAGTGAACAGTACCATACTGTGATGTACTGTGTCACGGTGACATATTTTGTGAGTGTTTGTCCTCCTCTTTTTAATTTGTGGGAACTCTCTTTGGGTCTTTAGGAAATGAATAATTAAAGATTATTTTGGAGGCCCTCAAATCCTTGAAAGGACATTGTAACATGTGTTGATACATACCAAAGTTTACTGTTAAATCCTATTTTGAATTATAGACCAACATGCAATCATTCCTTCTGTAAATGCTACATACTACAAACTTACGCTAGCTAACAATTTGCATAAATATTGATTATCAGCCGTCTACAAACTCAATAACGCATGGTCTACAACCACGCATGGTACATTGTATGCACATGGCCTCATTCAAGATGAGGCAGGACTATGTCTTGAGGTAGTCCGCCAAGGTGCACTTTCCGACCCTGTTCTGCAAGGGACAGTACAGGCTGGAAGTGTTTAGGATGCTCTCAAGCTAGGCTTCTGCACTGTATGACACACTGTATAAACTGAGACTGAATGCATTTGAAAATGCAACACCATTTGCATATTTGTTCTTATAAAAAAAGATTTGATAAAACTACATGGAATAGTTGTAGTGGCATGTCATGATGATGTGTCTCTTATATGAATTATGAGAGCAAAAAAAATGCAGACTGAAAGATCATACTAACTTGATGTGCATTACTTACCGGTCTCTTGGCAGGAGATGTGTGAGCATGGCTGACTGGGATCTGTGATCCAGGTCCATCAGAACTTGTGTGACTGGTGGGATTTCTGCTGCCATTACTCTGAGTACCACCCGTGGCTGGCCTGGGCAGGGCCGTGGGCCGGCGTAGCCTGCTCATTGGGAGCATGGAGCCCCTCCCATTGGATGGGGCGTGGGTTTGGGGAGGGTGTGGCCGAAACAGCTTTGTGCTTGGTGGCTGCATCTCCCTCTGTGGCTCTCTCTTCATAGGTGATGGTGGTTTGGTTGGGTACGGGCTGGGTTGATTGGTCTTGATGGTGTATGTCGCACGTCGCATCGGGCAACGTATGTCACGCTTCACTTCCCTCTTAAAGTGCTCCAATTCAGATTTGTTTGATGTCCCCTCTTTGTGAGCAAGGCCCTCCTCAGTCTCACTGGGCTCAGTGTTGCAGTCAGTCCCCTGCACACGGCTCAGATCCGTGGCTGCCTTTGACCCCCTTGCATCCTTTACCTCCGAGGAGCCTGAGCCAGAGGAGGAGCTGTGTGCTGAGGAGGATGAACTGGCCTTGGAGGACATCTTCTCAAACTCCAGGGCAACAGAACATGCTTCCTTGAAGATCAACGCAAACTGTGCTGCACTTGGAGGGCTCACAGACTTGCGCTCAGCAATGGCCAGCTCTGCGTTAGTGGCAACACATTGCTCCTTGAAGCCTACAGGACCCATGAAGACTTCATCCTCCTCGTCCTCACACACGTCGTCCTCAGCATCTGCTTTCTGAGGGCCTGGATGACTGTACAAGACACATCGTGAAATGCAGCTTTCAAGATTAGAGGGTGATATACACTAGGTCAGGTTTAAGGCAAAACAAATATGGACTCCAGTGATTCACTGAAGCATGTGGCTGGCCAGGTTTGTGGGTGAAAGGGAAGTTTCTGGGAAAAGCAGTAATCTTAATTATATGGTTCAGTGTTACAGAGGCCATCCAAGAGTGATATCTCAAAATAGTTGTGGTGTGGCAAAAATCACATGAAAAAAACAAAAACAAAACAAACATGACACCAATTCTGTTTAGTTGCCAGTCAAACGTCAAAGAGATTTGGGCAGCTTCAATGGCTTTTCTATTAAACATGATCTAATTCACAATGTCATCATGCAACAAAAGTTGTGAACATAGTTTAAGTCTGATAGGTAAAAGCACAGTATCAATATAAAAAGTGCAGGATGTCATACTTACACATATATCTTAATATCATGCAAAAGCATACAAAAAAGTCATGTATTTCCAAAAAAAAAAAAAAAATTAATAAAGAATTGGTTAGGGATCGGACACTCCAATGTCTTTAAAATATGCCTAATAACTCATGGTCTTGAAAGGTCCCCCCCCCCAAAAAAAAAAAGGATAAATAAAATAAAATTTTGCAAGAATCAAGAATTTACATAATCAGACACTCCTCACCCTCACAAAAATCCCTTTCTTTTGTCTGGAAGAAATGTTTAAATGCAAAGATAAACAAACTTTGACACTAATGTACAAATGACATGTACATCAAAATAAGCAGTAGATATAGTTACCACACTGCCACTATGAAAATATTGATCTATTTTTTCCAGGTATGGAAAAACACTGATGAGTGGAAAAACTGAACATTGTCATCTCAGTGCCAAAAGATCTGACTTGGAAACAGAGAGCCTGTACTGAGAAATGAATGAGTATCATTCTTTTGATTTAAGAAAGAAAGGTAAGCCATTTTTAAAAGAAACAAATTCTAAATCATACATTCATAAAAACATAATAAAAGTACATTTGTAAGTATTCTGTGAGCAACAAGATTTTTCTTTGATGCAGTATTTCAATCATCAAACCTGTACTACTAACAGAACCATAATTACATTTGGTGGGGGGGGGGGGTAGTGGGACAAGCAGAAAAGAGAGAAGAGCCAGACACAGAAAACACGTTAAGATAAATCAAGAGACTTAACTGCTGACAAACAGTATACATACCTCTCTTGGGGTGACAACGAGAGATCAAAATCAAAGGTCTCGTTTTCGATGAGGTCAAAATCATCTAGGACAAAACAGACAGAAGGGGAGTTCGTAACTACAAGTGTACAATGTATCAATTCCAATTTTAAAATCATGTTAATTCACAATGCACTGTTATAAAGTCTTCATGCATCTTAATCTTATCAGTGGATTAAACAGGAATACCTCATAATTTGCTTTATAAGTTTTTAACCCTCTGCCTCCCATAAAATTCCTGTCCATTTGGTCATGAATGCAAAATGTGTGTACGTTTGACTCATTGACAGAGAACGGATTAAGCAGTGACAACATGAATGTCTCTATTGAGACTTCTTCATTGAGACATACAGTGACAACGTGAATGTCTCTACAATGTATTGGGACTTCTTCATTGAGACATACAGTGACAACGTGAATGTCTCTATTGAGACTTCTTCATTGAGACATACTGTAATGGACAATCAACAATGCTAGAAGAGCTGTGATGCAATTTGCCTTTTTCTATTAAAGAGAAGACAATTCAAGAAAGATGGTAATCAGATCACAAACCTGCATGTGCAGCTGAAACTTGTCTTGCAGTATTTCCCTCCATCTGGTTCAATATTTCTCTTTACACACCTAGAAATGCACACAAAGATAAAAACACTGTGACACCATCTACACCTAAATATACCACTACAGAGAGAGAAAAAAAAAGGGAAAAGAACGACAGCATTATCATGCTGTTATTTTTGTTAGAGACGTTTCATGACGCGATGCTTGCTTTTGACAGGTAAACATCATTAGGTTTCATTTCTACATGTGTAGACTGTGTTCTTATCTTGCTGCATCTGACTTAGCAATGAATAGTTTGACAGTGATCGTGGCGAGTTTTTCTGCATACATTGTAGCTGCAGCAACATACAACAATATGCCACATGTTGTTGTTAAATGTTCTAATCTCAATGCCGACCATGATCTCACCTACGTACAAATTTACCATTATGCATTATTCAAACCCTACAATTAAAGAGAAATTAATGTCTAAATTACGTGGGCATCACTAGGGCTATATCTTCAATTATGTTGATTGTTAGACCGACCAGACGCCGTTGATTGTTTTGTGGGCATCTCCAGCAAGACAAGATAGTCAGAGGACCAAGAAAATGCAAAATGATACACACGATACTCCAAATGACTTAGGGAGCCTGACAGCATAACTTCTAGATTCTACAATCTGGTGGTGTTTCACAAAAAATTTAAGTCAAACTTAAATTCAAGACAGGCTACAATGGTAGATGTTCTATGCCACTTGTTTCTCTGTTCAATCTTATTAGCCTAATCACCATCCACTTTAATTCAAATTGTCATTAATGTCTAGACCCTATGTTTACTACAGAATAATTCCTTTGTTATTTATTACCTCTGCCAAGGGAGAACCGAGGCGGTTATGTTTTCATTACCGTTTGTTTGTTTGTCCGTGTGCAAAATAACTCAAAAAGTTGGGAATGGATTTAGATGAAACTTGCAGGAAAGGTTGAGAAAGATACATACAAATGTATTTTCTACAAGGAACAGATGATTTTGGTAGTGATCCGGTAACTTTTATGGATTTCATAAAGGATTTTCTATATGTTGGCAAGTAGGGTCAATGAACTTGGCTTGGGAGTTCAAGCTGCGCATTTTTGAGGTTTTCATACGCACATTGAAGTGCCTGATTTAACTGCGACTTTTTAGTCTGCGCGCTGCGAGGCGCGCTACGTGCCTTGAACCTTGAACCTTGAAGTAGTAATCCCTTTCAGCAGTTCCTTGAAACTATCCCGGGATGGTAGAAGTGTCGTGCGTCAGTGAGAGGTGACATGGTGAACAGGATGATTTTAAATGTCACTAATGTACAATAAAAGTGACGGTGCATAGTGCTAGTAAAAAAAAACATGCATCTTTTCTTAGAGCATGTGTGACCCAACAGGAGGCTGCATCACTCGGATGACTGGAAGAGCAGCCTCTCTGAATGTTAATGGGTTGGTAATTGTGACCACAGGTCCTGGCAGATGGTTCCAGGTTCTAACAGCTCGGGGAAAAAAGGAAAATTTAAACACATCTATGGTCGCGATTGGGATTATGTACTTGAGCTTATGATCATGCCTTCCTATGTAGGTAGCTGGGAAAATCACATGTGGTAAACGTAGAAGTTGACAGTAGTGTATCTTATGAAAGAGGGTGCACTGTGCAAGGAGGCGTCGTGTGTGGAGACTATCCCAACCAAGAGCTGAGACCAGCGTTGAGGAAGATGTTGAATACCTGTAGTCTCCATGTACAAACCGAGCAGCAGTTTTCTGCACCTGCTCAAGAGAGTTTACCATTGTAGCTGTGTGTGGGTTCCAGGCCTCTGATGCATATTCTAGTTGGGGCCGGACAAGTGCGGTATAGGCTCTGGCCTTTACTTCCTTCGTGCATGGGGATAATGTTCTGCGGAGAAGCCCTAATGTCTTGCTTGCTCTGTGTCTGATGTTCTGGCAATGTTTGTTCCAGCTCAAGTCATGAGTGATTGTCACTCCCAGGTACTTGTATTCCTGTGCCTTAGGTATATGGACATTGTGGAGATGATACTGGAAAACGGAGGGATTACGTTTCCGGGTGATAGATAGGACGGCACATTTCTTCACATTGAAGCTCATAAGCCAAGTTGAAGACCACGTGGATAATTGCAGGAGGTCTTGTTGTAGTATGTGATGGTCTGAGATTGCATTTATTTCTCTGAAAATGACACAGTCATCAGCAAAGAGGCGGATATTAGACTGGATATTATCTTGTATGTCATTTATGAAGAGGAGAAAAAGAGTTGGTCCTAGTACTGAGCCTTGGGGCACTCCAGACGTGACATTCTTCCATGTGGACTTGGAACCATCAACAACCACAGCTTGCTGTCTGTTGGTGAGAAATGACATAATCCAGTTTAGTGTGTCCCCTGTTATGCCATAATAGCGAAGCTTGGTACACAGACGTTGATGGGGCACCCGATCGAAGGCCTTCTGGAAATCCAAGAAAACAGCATCAACCTGGCTACGCTTCTGGATGGTGGAGGACCAGTCATGTAGTGTAGATGTGAGCTGAGTGGTGGTGGAGAGTCCTCGGCGGAAGCCATGCTGTGCATCTGAGAGGATGTTACAGGATGCAAGATGCTTTGAAACTTGGCTAAGGACAATATGTTCCATTACCTTGCAACAAATGCAGGTTAGTGAAATAGGCCGGTAATTTGAGGTCTCGCTCTTGTCACCAGACTTGTGTACAGGAGCTACGAGGGCCTGTCTCCATTGTGATGGAACTATACCATCATTGTAGCTCTGTTGGTATAGGAATGACAGAGCTGGGGCTATCTCATGACATGTGCAATAAGCTGCAGGAGTCTGGGTGGGATCTCGTCTGGCCCGCTGGCCTTGGAGGGGTTTAATTGCTTTAATTGCTTTAGGTGCCGCGCAGCTGAGGGTTGATAATGTAACAAAACTCACAAAGCTTCTGTAGATTGGGAATTCGGGCGATTTTTAGCATGGCGCATGCATACGTATGGGTGGAAATCACTGATCTCTATCTGGTAGAATATATCTAAGAACTGAAGAACAAGATCATTGTCCTTTTTGGTGGAAATTAAACTTTGTTAGCTGCTTCGTGAAGCTAAATTAGCTAGATCTGTGCTCTCACAGAGTGCTTCTCTACAAAGTTGAGCAACATTGACAGACACAACACACACACAAGTAGAGACAACAAGACACACACAGCATACCACAATTTTTAGTCAATCTTACATTTTAAGTTTGACTTAAATTCTTCGTGAAACATCCCCCATGCCCCAGGCCACAGCCGCCCATGGCCACGGCATCCAATCAGACGCCGACCGTGGCCGTGTGACATGCATGACATCAACACTCACTCAACTCAGCTCAGCGCTGTGTGCGTATGCATGCAGAAGTCATGACGGAACAATTCTCAGACATCTTTTCAACTTGCTAGTGAGTGCATTAACCGAAAATTACAGTTAATTTCTATCTCCTACCATTTAGAAATGTTAGAATAATGCAAATAATTGGTCAAATACGTAATTGGAGACGTAATTAGTGAATAAAAGGTGAAATAATTGCTATTTACCTCTTCATTCGTCGTTTTGAAAATAGCGCTGTATACAATTTAAATGACGTGGACTATTCCATCATAGAAAGAGGGATGTGCACTAGGAATACTTTGAGTTAGTAGCATACTGTATCTTTTGTGAGTACTCAAATAATTTTCAAGAATAGAAAACCAACATTTTCAATTAGAAAGATACAAGAATAAACGAAATTACGGCAATTAACCAAAGAGAATAAAGAATATAAAAACCCTTAAAATTGTCCTCCCTATCTTTATTAATAGCAGCTTCCAGTACGCAAAATTGCTCAACAACACGGTCAAAGGTCATGCTTGGCATCATGGTGGATGAATTCAACTCTGTCAGTGTCGACGCCGTAGATGTTGTGCTGAAATACGGCCTTTTCCTCGGTGCAATTTTTCAAATCATTGCAATTCTGTCAATAGTGGTACTACCAGGAAAACATTCAGATAAGGTAATCATGATTTGATTTTGTTCTTATCTGTGTTTTAGCGCAAAGTATATGCGTAGCACACACAAATCTGTAACGCATGGGACTAAAGGCGCGCAAACACACACGTGATTTGCTATAGGCGGGTCTACGCATTGTTACTCCTACCAGCGTTTTTGCTTGCGCATTCGTATGGTGCGTGCGAGACCGCAAATCGCAATACACAGCTGACATGCACATAGATATGTGAAAAAGAGCTGGAAGCAGAGCAAGAAAAAGTCGCATGACGATCTCGGTTAACTCCACTCCTGTAACACTCTGTCAATGCGAAAAAGTGAAAATTTCCATAAATATTGCTGCAGCTGCATTCACTCAATCCACATTTTTATGAAGGTGGACTTGTCCTTTAATCACACAGTGAATAAATTTACCAACTTTGTCATTGACCATGATGAGATGATGATGGACTTGTCTTAAGTGTCTTCAGGTTGAGATATTAATCATTTAATGACATTATTTTAATCACAATGTAAATGCACAAACATGAAAAGGTAAGGAGTACACAACTTGGAATCAGATAGTTTAGATGCTCAACCTCATGCCTCAACTTCATCCGATTCCAAGTTAACAATCTAACAATTGGTTGCTAGGATTCATATCTTTGAATGGATTCAATCCTGTGCTGTGGAGTGTGAGATGTGTTCACTTCAGCTCAGCTCTGTATACATTTGACTGTGTAGTGCAGTGTTGAAGGTTGGTAGAGCCAGATCAGCAGCAGAGTGATATTTTGAAAAAAAAAAATAGTAGGGGCCCTAGGATTTAATAAAAAATGGAAAAAAAAAAATCACCGAGGAAGGTTCGATTTACCATGCTTACATCAGTAGCCGGCAGTCAAATTTTGGATGGATAGCTTTATTGCGGTAGCAATTGCAGCTGAATATGATCATACCCGGCTCATAGGCTGACATACAATTCTAATGTAGCTCTTAGTCTTAGTACATTTTGTAGTTAAAAACCCGCACCAAGGTTTGACCTCCCGTGCCAAAATTTGACCACAAGCAAGAGCATATTTTAGTTTTTACATGTATGATGTAGTCAGTGGTCAAGTTTTTGCCGCCGTTATGGTCGAATTACGGGCGGCTTGCTGTACTTCTTAATTTATCTCAAATTGATCTAGATTTCAACATTATTTTCATTTCTAAAATTCTATTTATTCATTTAGTTTTTTTATTGGTTTTATTTAGTTATTTATATCTATTTATCTAAAGTGACATCATAATCAGCTTGTTAATTGTGGTCACTCAACAGGAAGAAAATAACCGAAGCCAACAGTACCCCACTATTGTGAAAAAGCTTTTAAACCTATACCGTATGCCCCCCCCCCCCAAAAAAAAAAAAAGAAAGAAAAATAATAAAAAATAAAAAATAAAAAATACAACGGGACCCTCTGCAATGATAACTTAAGAAATAATGAATCAATCCAAATACAATTTCAGGGTATGAAACTATAACTCATTACCCACGTCCGATTTGCTTCAGTGGTCAAAGAGAAATGAGGAGTTTTGTAGAGCATGTCAGGAATCCCTTCCCTCCAAGTTCTGTCCATTGTGTTCACACATCATGCAGTTCCAAGAGCATCCAAGTGCTAAACTTGGAAGAATCAGACCCATGACATAATTCACAATGATCCACATTTTTCTGTGACTACTTAACTAAACTGAATGGGGTTTTCTGCAAAATATTGCTAAGATGTTATATTTTATGACCCTGAAGTATCATTTGTAATAGTTTAATCTTATTGGTAGTTATCAATGGAAAAATCCAATTTTAATTTTTTTCTTGACATACTGTACAATAAGGAAATTAAAGCCTCTGTAGAGATTCTTGAATCTAATGACTGATTAATGTGGTCTTGCACATGAAAAATCAGCAAGTCTTTCAATTAAAGTATATGAAGCATCTTTGTGCAAGAAAACTTTTAGCAAATTTTTTGTGTCTGTATGATAATGCAGTTTACAGAGCCTTCTTGAGTACAGTCATTCAAAGTTGATGAGAATATGGTACTTATCACGTTGTGTTATGTGTTTCCTGAAACATGCAGTGCAATTCATTTGGTGCTTGTTATAGATAAGAATATAATCTTACTTTACCATTTTTTTTTCTGTCCTCTTTTTTTTTCAGGATACAACCAGTGACAAAGAAGATACAAATACTCAAGAAATTCAACAATCTCAGAGTCAAACGAAAAAGACAAAACAAGACAAGAAAAAAAAAGAAATAGCTGCAATTAAGAAGGTATGCAAAACAACACTTTCGTCGAAAAGTTGTGAAATAAACATGTAATGTTGACGATGCATAGGAGAATATGAAATCAGATTATACTTAAATCCCAAGTATACTTTGGCAGTAAGAGTGATAGCCTGAATCTTGTGCGTGATATCATGTTTTCATGTAAAATCAAGAACATCGGGGATTTTGCATCTTCTGTGACAGCACAAACCTGTAAAAAGAAATGTGTGTAAGAACAGAGAGAGATAGAGAAAGAGAGAGAGAAAGAGAATGGAGATAAAAACAAAACCACTTTAATCACAATTTTCACGAAAAGAGTGTAGGCTTTTGATTTATGCACGAGCATCAATCGGATTTTATGTACATTTTATATTTTTCACTAAGGAGCAATGTTTGATTAAACCAATATTGGAAAAGCAAAATGCATGTGCAGTCGTTTTTTAATGGATTGTGCTTGTGTTTTGTAACTCTTTACATGATTATTGTATTTTCACATAGAGACATGGCCAAATCTCGCGCTAAGTCGAGGCAAGCCAAGTCAAGGCGTGCCAATTCCAGTAGTGGCCGTGGCAGACCTGCCAGTTCCAGGAGTCCCAAGGGGAAGACCAAAGGTGGACGAAAGCCTCTTGAGATCAAAGTCACCAGGACCCGAGGAAAGAAAGATGCCTGGGAATCTAGGGCTGTCTTTTCGTCCAGCAATTCTGGTATCATGTTTAGGAGTATTGGAGTCAACACAGACCCAGTCGAGTTTGCTGGTGCGGACAGACCCAAGCGGGCCAAGGTGCCCAAGAACGAGCCACTCCTACAGAAGGTAGTCACCTACATGCGCACCTTCAACCATGCCAGAGCTCTGAGCGCCCTCTTGACCAGCCCGTCGGTGCGGAGCGCTTTGCCCGCAGTGGTGGAGGTGGAAGTTCGCAAAGAAGTCCAGAGGTTTGTCAAGAAGCCCCTCAGCTTCCCCAGTCCGCAGATTGTGGCGACGGGCGACAAGACGCACCGCATCACAGAGTCGGCCTGGGGACACATCCTGGCAGAGTTCAAGAAAGAGATGCCAGTCTTCTACATGTCGTGTATGGCTGCCCTGGCACCCAAGAACAAGCAGTATACAATTAACAAGTGAGTTCACTGTTGAGCACCCATGACTGAAAAGACTAGCATTGCAGTAAATTTAGAGTTGTTTGACCCAATTCTTTGATTGAGCAGGAGTGCTACTTGTGACAAATCCCATAACACTTATGGGAAGTCGTACAGTTTCCTTATAAAATATAGATATGTTGCAGGGAAGATTTGTCAGTGCAGTACCAGAGGGGCTTGCCACGAAGACTTTGTGTGTCAACTTCCCAGCAAATGTGTAATGTAATTTTGTAACTTGGGATGTTTGCCTCATTCATATTTCATTGCTGTAGTTTGTAGTATTGTTCCTGTCAATCATGGTGTAATTTGCTGACATCTTATGTTACTAATGATTTGTGTAAATGCTCGTTGATTAGTGAGGGACCATTATCTTTGATTAGTGAAAGACCCCACTACAAGCAGGGGTCGCACTTAACTTTTTTTTTAACTAGCCAGGCGGACTACTTAGAATCAATTTTGACACTGAAGCAATATTTTGGCTAGCCAGACGGACTAGTTACTTCAGAATTTTATGATTTTTAGCTAGTCCGACGTGATTTTGGGTGGCCAATGGCCAGCGGACCATTGCCAATTTCGAACCCTACCCAGCAATCATGACATTTCATTTCTTCATTCAAACCCACAGTCCAGACAGCTACGAGTCCTCAAACAGGGGCAGGCTCGGCATGATGATGACCATTCCACTCTTCACACGCCGGGAGCGCAAGTTCCAGTATCTCTCCAGCTTGATAGGGGGCCAGCTGTGGCGTCATGGCTGCCGTCAGAGGGTGAGTCCCTTTCAAGCATGTTGTTCAAGTGCCATCTAAAGCTAGTTGTGTACTCTGGCAAGAACTGACAGTGTAAATATTACAGACACTGTTTTATACCTAAAACAATATGAACATCGCATGAGTCAATCAATTGTCAAAGAAATTACCTTTTTTTAAAGCAATGTTCAGGAATGTGCTTTAAAGGGATTGTGTAGGGGTTTTTATACCCCCGCCAAACGAAGTTTGAAGGGGGTATACTAGGAATCAGCGGACGGTCGGGCGGTCGGGCGGTCGGGCGGTCGGGCGGTCGGGCGGTCGGGCGGTCGGTCCGTTGCAAATCTTGCGTCGCGAACTACTTCCTCAGTTTTCAACCGATTCCCATAAAACTTGGCACAGATGTGTGCCTTGGGTTGTAGATGTGCAAGATGTATTTTTTGACAGTACCCAAAAGTACGTTGCCATGGTAACGGCATATTATGGGCAAAAATGGGTACAAATCTTGCGTCGCGAACTCCTCCCACAGTTTTTGATCAATTTTTATGAAATTAGGTACAGATGTTCATCTGAATATGTTAATGTGCAAGACACATATTTCCGCAGTGGCAAAAAGTGCGTTGCCATGGTAACGGCATGTTGGTAAAATATAGGGCAAAATGCTTCATGGCAAAACTGCTTCATCAGTGTTCTTCCAATTCTCATGGAATTCATATTGAATGTTTGTCTTAGGATATAGGTCAGCATGACACATTTCTTGACAGTGACAAAAAGTATGTTGCCATGGTAACAGCTCACATATTATGAGCCAAAATGATGGAAAATTTTGTGATGCAAACTACTTCCTCAGTTTTTGCCCAATTTCCATGAAACTTGGTACAGATGTGTGCCTTTGGTTGTAGATGTGCAAGACGCATTTTTTGACAGTACCCGAAAGTATGTTGCCATGGTAACGGCATATTAATGGCAGAAGATCAAGGAAAGATCTTGCGGATTTAACTACTTCCTCAGTTTTTTGACCAAAGCTTATGAAATGTGGCACACACCTTGATCTTGGTGGGAAGATGTGGAAGACATATTTTTCGGACGTGTCGGAAGCTGCGTTGCCATGGTAACGGCATATAAATGGCAGAAGATCAAGGAAAGATCTTGCGGATTGAACTACTTCCTCTGTATTCGACTGAAGCTCATGAAATGTGGCACACACATTGGTCTTGGTGGGAAGATGTGCAAGACATATTTTTTGGACGTGTCGGAAGCTGCGTTGCCATGGTAACGGCATATTAATGGCGGAAGATCAAGGAAAGATCTTGTGGATTGAACTACTTCCTCAGTTTTTGACAAAAGCTTATGAAATGTGGCACACACAATAGTCTTGGTGGGAAGATGTGCAAGACATATTTTTCGGACGTGTCGGAAGCGGCATTGCCATGGTAACGGCATTTAAATGGCAGAAGATCAAGGAAAGATCATTCCTTGGGTAAGACTGTCGTCACGGGGCGGGGGTATTAATCACCTTAAGTGATATTTCTAGTTTTTGATGAAAATTGGTTTTGAAATGGCTGAGCTATCCAAGACAAAGTGATCCTAATAAAAGGTGGGTCCCACCTTTTATTATGATCGCTATGTTCTACTTTGTTTTTATATCTATCAGCCATTTCAAAACCAATTTTCATTAAAGGACAGGTTCACCTTCATAAACATAAGGATTGAGAAAATGCAGCAATATAAGTAGAACACATCAGTGAAAGTTTGAGGAAAATTGGACAATCGATGCAAAAGTTATGAATTTTTAAAATTTTTGTGTTGGAACCGCTGGATGAGGAGACTACTACAGCTTGTGAGTCAATGCGTACAACAGGATAAAGAAAATGTAAGGAAAATTCAACATATTTTCACTTTTTTCGCATAATAAAAGACCAATTGACTTGCCTCTTTCTTAAGGCAGGGGGAATAATATTACCCATAACATATGTCGGTAACGAGTCAATGGAATGAGTACTTTTTTCAAAAGACGACATTTTGTGAAATTCTCTTTATATTTTCCTTATATTGTTGTACGCATGTGACATCTAAGTTATTCATACACTGCAGTAGTCTTCTCATCCAGCGGTTACTGCACAAAAACTTCAAAAATTCATAACTTTTGAACGGATTGTCCGATTTTCCTCAAACTTTCAATGATGTGTTCTACTAATATTGCTACATTCTCTCAATCCTTATGTTTATGAAGGTGAACTTGTCCTTTAAGTAAACTTCCAATTCCTTTTAGATTTTTTGCTCTTTAACATTTCATAGGGCGGTTTCCTAATTATCTTGCTAAAAGTTAAAAGCTGAATCCTCACCTCAACCAATACTATACCATCCCTTTTAGATCCTTACAATTCTGCATTCAGACTATGGCAGCTGCCTGATCAGAGGTTTATCTAAAAAGAGAACTCTATTGGCTGCATTGGTTATCCATGCCTGCTGTGGATTTTGTCCATGACTGATCAACAGTAACTGCCTTCAAAACAGTTGGAGTGTTATGTCTTGCCATCTGGCAGTGTTCTTCGTCATCATCTTGTCGTATGGGCTGCTCTGACATGGATAAGCTTGTGCCAATCTTTCCTGTCTGTTGTCCAATGGGATGCAGTCTCTTTATTGTGATTGTTATTACAAGCCATACATGTGTATGTTCTGTAGATTTTCTGTAGATTGAAGTGACTGTCAAGGTTATGATATGACGTGCTGCAATCACAACTTGCTAGTCAATATGCTACTATGCTGTGTCTTACTTCAATGCAGATTTTTCATGAGCTTTATCGTCTGGGAGTTAGTCAGAGGAGACACGGCTCTATGGACGCAGCACGCTGGCTGGAAGGTGAAACGAGCAAAGGAAATCGCATGATGAAGCAGAAATATCAGGTTTGACATTATGACTCTTAGATTCACATATTTGTATTCAGTCAGTTTAAAACAAGAAAGTTTAGTTGTAGTGAATTGCAAGAAGAGGAAGTCTTAGCTACACGTTTCACTTTTTCAAGAATATTTCTTGTTAAAGTTTTCCTGAAATATGTTTTGTTACCATAACTTTCCGCAATTTAACAAGATGAACAGGACAAGATTGGCACTCTATTGCAACAGCAAGAAAAGGAAATCTCTGTTTCTAAGAGCTGACCCTGACGGCGCCAGGAATTTACAGATTTACATATGCAACTTTTGTATCAGCTTTCATCTTCTCTTGACATTTGATTGGAATTAGGTGGAACTACCACTGCAGGGTTGCAGTGCCAGTTCTTATGAAATACTGGTTTACAGAATTCTTTAAATGAGTACAGTGTAGTAGCCATGTCTTCAAACACGATCATGGTTTTATTTCATTTATTTATTCATGGTTTGAAAAACAACTACCATGGCAGCCTAACAAGGCCAAATTGAGGTAGTTTACACAGTAATACAACATAACATTAACAATATCACATACAAATTGCTTATTAAAAAAAGAACAACTTACATTACAGAACAGGTATAATTATATGATAACATTGTAGCATTGCTTATTCATTTCACAACTCAATTTCCAAAACACAGATATAACATTAAAAACGGTCAGACATTCAAACACTCATATAATACAAATAGAAACGGATACAATTACACTCTTGAACACACTCGACATTTTTACCCCTCACATACAGCGTACACCTCCCTTTGGCAAAAACTTTGGCACATGCATCACATATTTTCATACACCCACACAAGCATACACATTTATATACTCCGCATTGCATATCGTAACCCAAATATTTTGTGAAAGGATATTATGTAATCGATACGTAAATGAATACTGGCGTTATGGACACACTTGCATCTACACCCAAGCTGACAATGCATGTTTACACCTTCCCTTTTTCTGCTCTTTTAGAGTGTATTTATACTCACATGATCTGGACTAATCCACATGAACACATACTAGGGGCTTGACACACGCTCACACGCATGTGTAAAAGCATACGCTAGCGTTCACACAGACATTATTATATGCATTCACAGGGTTATACCTTTAAAGATGTGCACATTCAAGTAGGTGACCATAAACCTGGCCAGTATAATGAGAGAAAAAAACATAGCAAACTTGAAGAGAGAGAGAAGGAAAAAAATGGCATTGCCATCTTATATTACAGAACAGATGTAATTATATGATGACATTGTAGCATTTCTTGTTCATTGCACAACTCTATTTCCAAAACACAGATATAACATTAAAAACCGTTAGACATTAAACCATTCATATGATACAGATAGAGACGGATACAATTACACTCTTGAACACACTCAACATTTTTGATGGTTTGAGCGCTTTTCAATATATTGACCATTTACTTTTTGAAGGCAGCAGGAGAGAGTAAGAATGTTACAAAACAAATACAATAATTTCGTTTCTTTTCGGTTTGAATTCCCCCCAGTTGAAATACCATACTTAATACTATGTGTTCATTTCTGTTTTATCGGTATTCAGATTATGGACGAAGTGGAGGCCCTCCAGAATGGAGTTCTGCCAAGTGCAGAACGTTACGAGACCAGTGATGATGACGGATCTAGTGAGAGCGATGATGATGAAAGCGAGGAGGAGGTGGAAGAATCGAGTGACGTCGACAGCGAGGAGGACCTCATAGACGAGAGCGATGAAGAGGATGAGATCATGACCAAACCTGAGAAGAAGGGGCGTGGGAAGAAAAGCCTACACCAGCAGATGGTGATCGAAGAGGCTGTTGTTGATGAGAATTGGCAGGGTGACATGAAAGGCAGGAAGAGTGCTTCGGAAGTTGTCATCTCAGAGATGGTGAAGATTGCAGAACAGATGTCGGAGACATCTCAGCAGATGAAGACGTCCATGAGGAAGAAGAAAGCGGGGCGAGCCACAGAGGAGGTGACTGTCGTGTCTCAAGACGAAAACCAGATTGTGGTGCAAGTCAGCAAGGACGGATTGGCAGAGGGGATCCCCATTTCGATGGCCTCTACGGCGGAGGGTGTGCCCATCATGGTGGCCTCAACAGGCCAGGATGGAGGAGCTGTCAACATCAACCAAGTGATGATGGGAGGCGTCCCGACACAGATAGTGCAGCAGGAAGTGGTGACGGAGGAGATGGATGCGGAGATGATGGCCGCCCAGCTCCTGCAGCATGTCCTGCCCACAGAGATGGTCACCCAGGAAGTAGCCACCTCACAAGCCATTCCGCAAGAGATCGTCACCACCACCACCATTCCCGCGGAAGGGATGGGGACAATCCAGGAGGAAGTGGTGACAATCCAGACTTCAGGCCCCCCGGAAGATGTCCAGCAGACCATCGTCACCCACAACGAGGTGCCTGCGGAGGAGGTGCAGGAACAGCTGGTGCAGCAAGAGCAGATAATCCAAGAGATCATTCCAGAAGAGATCATCCAACAGGAGGTGATCACCGAGGGAGAGGTGACCGCCCAGGTCGTGCCCCATGAGATCCTGACCGCTGATATGGGCTCGGGCGAGATGACCACTGTGGTAGTGACGACGGAGGTGGTAACGACAGATGAAGGTTCCACAGAGGTTGTCATGGTAGCCCAGGATGAACAAACTCCAACAAAGAGACCGGCTGAGGCTGAGCCAGAATCTGAAGGGAAGAGGAAGCGGAAGAAGACGGCTCCATATTCTCCTTGATTCAGCAATGAGGAAATGAAATTATGTGAAGACCTTTATATCGTTTGTGGATATCCAAACTAGAGAATTTGAATTGTCTCAGATTTTTTCTCAGATTTTACCAACGTGCAAACTATTAGCACTTTGTGTATATTTCTTTTTGAACATGTTTGTTATCCAGTTTTCTAGGAGTTTGCTGTGTAGGATAACATAATATAATGTGCAACATGTTGTTCTATTTCAGCAAAAGGAAAAAAAAGATTATAGAAGAAAAGAAAAATACACACACCCAAGCAGTGTTTTGCTACTGCATATCAGTGATGAAACTGATTGATCCATGTCCTTTGTATGTTACCAATGAGGTGTTGTGTACCTACCCTAGCATTTATTCATTCTAGCTGCGACGGCTACGCTGTACTTTGCATGAATCTGTCATTTTCAGCCAGGCATGCAAACTTGGATGGAATTTTGGTTGTCGTAAACATTGATTTGTGTTTGTCTTCTGCACAAAGCAAAAGTCCGCTGTTTGTGGCAAGACACAATGCCTGCAGATTATCATCCATGCATCTGCAGCAGTGAGCTGTGTATGTAGTGCCAGCTTTGCGTGGCCGAGAGGATTCAAAATCTGTCAACTTTCCATGAAATGCTTGTCATGTAGTCCCACTGCTTGAACATCAGCTTTGTATGGGCGTATGATATCATCTTGGAAGTTTGACCTTAAAAGTTGTTAGCCACAGTATTTTCAGTACATTGCATTGGTTGATCAATATTCAGCAGTATCAAGAGTTTTTTTTTAATGATTTTGGTAGTATTACACTTGTAAATGTTTGTGCCACATGTAAATATAACATGTCAGGGACTATTTCCTACTTTAGACAGCAGATCTTTATGTCTTCTAGTCTATGGTGTTTGAAAGTTTACAATGTATTTTGGTACAGTGCTATTGTTGGGTGTGAGCTAGTCTTGTCCTCAGTGTAAAGATGAAGATACTGACACTTCAGGATATGTCAATGTTGACACCCAGCTGACTAATTAGTATGTCAAAATTATCTGTTGTGACAGCAGGCGCATTCTGCAATTTAACAAGTTTTGATTCTTTTTTGTACTGCTGTAATTTGTAAATAACAATAACGATATGTGTAAATAAAGCATATTTCACTTCTGTCCTTTTTTTTTTAATCATAATTCCATATGTGATGATTGATGTTGTATCAATCACAAGCAGACAAGGAGATATTGTTTTTAGCATAATGTGTATTCTTTTGTAAATACATCCTTTCTTGTGAACAGTCAGTAGAAAGTCTGTCAGGCGATCTTGCATCATCAAGCTTGGTCATCCAGATTCCTGATTCCCACTTATGTTGATAAATGCTGTCAGCAACACAATCCTTTCCCTTGAGATAAAGAACATTAATGATGTGCAGACTTCTAATTCTTTACTCGTTTGAATTTTGTAGATCACATTGAACTTTTTTTAAAACTTTTTTTTTAATGATTGTAAACCAAAGTTTCATGTGAAAGCCACAGATAAAGAATACTTCAATCTTTTGTAGGTTTGGTACGAGGTGAAAAAGATAGATGGTTTGTCCTTTGCAGCGTATGAAATATTTACAAGTCAGTGAACGGATTCTAGGTCCTTCCTGTTTTTCACAATGAAATGGTCTAATCAATGTTAGTCCACACCTCCATGTTATAAAGTGACAGTATGAATTCCATTTTTTTTTTCAATTTGATTCAGTTGACTTCATTAATAATCATAAAAATTAGCTCTTTTATGTTGACAGTTGGACCAAGTAACAAAAAAAAAAAAAAACACCACTTGTATTGAGTCTAATTTTCAGATTGGTTTCAAAAGGAAGCAATTTCATGCCCTAAATCATGTCTTTTATAAGTACTGTAAAATAAAGTTTCGGGTGGAGAAAAAAGGAGTGGTCAAATCATTAAAGTAATCAGACTACCTTAGTACTCTGTGATCATACAGCTACAGACCATTGCGTGTGTACGGTTTGTTCACTTGGGTAGTAAGTTGGCTTTATAGTGGTGATAAAAGTCTTGCTATTATGTTGACTTTATCTTCCTTGGGAAATCAATTCCCTTCCCTTCCCAAATGATAAGGAAGTAAAGAATGCAATGGTAGATTCAGAGGGGGGCGCAACCAGCACACGCCCCCCCCCCCCCCGTTTTTCGTTAAAAACAAAAGAAATAAAAAGGAAAAAATGAAATGAAACTGGAAGTGGCACCAGAAATATTAGTTGCACACCCCCACCCCCCCCCCCCCCCCTTTACAGAATTCCTGGATCCGTCCCCGAGAATGGTATCCCTCTAGGTAGATTACATTATGGTAATGATCTCCAGCACGTTACAATATATTTCATCACTAGCTATGCTTAGTAGCCATGCACCTTACTTGCTGTGTAGCACATTTTCTTTTTAAGATATTATTCCAGCAGAGAGATTACATTGCATATGTCTGCACGGAATGCCAAGTTTGTATGTGTTTTTTTTCTTTTGACATAGACAATGCCCTTTAGTGTCCGCTTGATTTGTATAGTGACCAATGAAAACATGCTGAATTATATTCTGGTTAACAAAACATGTAACTTGTAATGAAATGTAGTCACATGATTTTCAATATTTTATTTGTGATCCGTTGTATTTAAAATATGTGATACCATGTCCTTGCATGTATAGTCATATCTCTTCAGTGTAACATCTGTTTTCATGTATCGTTCATGCAACCAGAAGGTTTCATATACACATAAATTTCCTGTGGTATACTGGGAGTTGTTCATTTTTTGTTTTTGTTTTGTTTTGTTTTGTTTTGTTTTTTAGCACAATCAGAACTGATACATAATTGTACATAAGATTAAAAGGTGTATCATAGGAAATACATGCTTCAGTGCATACACAAGAAAGAAGAGATGAATGTGATGAGGGGGAAAAAGTACTGAGCTGGAGATTAGAAGCGTTGAGAAGATGAGTAGATTCAGACAATTGTAACACATGAGTAACCGTGTTATCGCATGAATATATTTTGACAGTGGACAGATCTAATGATAACTTGTGCAAGTGGTAAATATGTAAATATGAAAAAAAGTTTTTTGAGCACATAATGGTATTTTGCTGTAAAGTTTTTTGAAGTGCATGCTGATTGCTTTGAAAATTTAGTGAGTAGTGTTAGCCTCCAATATGTATATAGTTTATTTGTTCACTGCTGGATAAAGAATCCAAGGACTTTCAGCTCCAAGCCATTAATATCGAGAGAGATCAGAGCCGTGGAGGGAGAGTTTCTATCGTCACATGATTGTGGGCATTACTTCAAGATACTTTGTATGTCATGTGATTTCAGTCTCAAGTAGAATAAAAAAAAAACCAGCAACATGTTATTAGTTTCTTGATTACATGGTATGTATTTTCGCCAATGAAATCTGTAATCTGCTTCTTTGTATTAAAACATGCCACAACCACTCACCAAGAGAATAGTTACTGAAGGTAGCACCTTTGCTCTGTGTGCATGTGCGTGTGTGTGTGTGTGTCTGTCTGTCTGTTCGTGTGTGCACATGCATATCGGTATTATGGTATAATAGCGATGCAAGGATCACAAATGGTATCTGTTGTGAGATAGTGACAACACAAGCATTTTAATAGTTAATTGAGTCATATTCTTGACATTATCTGTCCCCTATTGATTCTTAGAGAGAGTACTTCAGCAAACTATCACTGTAACCATCTCTCTTACCTCAAATGAATTTCAATTAATGTGGAAGAATTTAATGTTATTAGTTTCACTGTTATAATCCTGATCAATTTAAAAAAATTGTGATTTTGTACGGATTCTTTTTCCAGCAGTGTGTTTGATTCCAATGTTATTGTGTTCACTTATACCAGTAACAAGCTATATTTCATTTCCATGAAGGTTATTATTCTCTTATATTTTGCGTGTGGAAATAAAATGTAGTCTCTGTAATACATGTGTGACTCTTTTGTGTGTGTGTTTATACAATGTATAATAAGAAACAATGTCAGTTATAGTAAGTAGGTAAAGTATGATAATATTATACATTGTGATTCATTTAACTTACAGTATACCGATGTCTTAATTGTGTACATAGTGAAATGCAGCGGGCTACGCAAGACCAGGCGGAGCTTTCAGCATATGCCTAAAGCACAGGATGCAGAAATAACCAGTGCATGTATTAGTTTGTACGCAAGTCTACTCAGCACTATGCATACACAGCTGTACGTAAACAAAATTGTCATTACATCTATGTTTTTCATCTTTAAACTTAACGCAGTGTGCTGGTATTCGAGAAAGAATACAAAACACCAATCCTGAAAGAGACTCTATGAAATATGTTTACACCTATACTTATTCAGCAAGCACAGTACTTGTTTCTCTTTGATCACTTCACACAAAAAAGCAAGCACATTTTACATGCATACATTAAAAGTACAGTGTGTCATAATGCTGTACAAATATTACAAGTATCCTCCAAGTTTTGTCCAAGATGTGTTGTAATACATGTATGAGTATGTAAAGCCACATCTACAAACTGTTGGCAATGCAGCTATTATAGCTAAGACTACATGTAGCCATCAAAGCAATGGAAGGGAACTTGTGTATAGTAAACTGGCTGTGTGGGTTAGAAATGGAAATACATGTAGACCAATTCAATTCCACATCCAAGACATACAAACTTAAATCGCTGGAATGTTTCCACATTTGGTTATGTATTCTTTTTGAGTGTAACATTAGCATTAAGTTTTCATCATAATCATCCTCATCTTTGTCATCACCATTTTCATCCTCGTTCATGTGCCTCCTCTGATCATGAGCACTTCTGCCTTCAAAAACATTTTCCACCACCACTCTGTCATCATTCTTGTAGAGAATATCATCATTACATGTAGCATCATCACATCTCTGTATCAACATCATCATCATCATCATGATCATGATCATCATCATCATCATCACCACAACCACCACCACCAGTGATGACTGATTGTCATTCCAACATCATCATTATCATGAACATCATACCAACATCTTGTTTACATCATCATCATCATCATCATCATCCATCATTCACCATTATTCATCATCATCATCATCATCATCATCATCATCATCATCATCATTCATCATTATTCATCATCACCATCACCATCATCACCACCACCACCACCACCATCAGTGATGACTGCTTGTCATTCTAACACTTGGAACACACAATCTGAGAGCAAATGAACAAGTTCTACATAAACATATATTTATTTGGACGACAAACACATTTGATTAAGGTCATAAAAACTACAGGAAATAGAGGAGGAACACACTGATTAAAAAGAACATTCATGTTAAGAAATAAAAGGGGCATGAGAAATACATAACAGTGGCCACTGACTGGAGGATATTTTAACCCGTTGAGGACGAGTACCAAGTATACTCAGGCAGGGGTGTATATAGGAAATGCATGTTGTAGCAAAATTAGCCTGTCCTCAACAGGTTACCGTGTGCACAAGGACCGCTCATAATCCAATAGAAGATCACAACCAAATGCCTTATGTTACGACAAACACATAATTATAAAGATTCCACAAACAAACTGGAGCACTCACTGTGTGAAAGGGATGGGAAGGAGCTCGCTGAATACCACATCAGCTGCACGTGCAGCATGTCTTTACAATATTCATTGTTCCTGACAACCACGGAGCTTGAGTCAGGCTTGCCTGACAGAGCAACAAATAAAGCAGTTTGATATTGTCATTTTTCGTCATCCTTTAGAACAGGTAAATAGAATGCCAATAGTATACACGTGTGTGTGTGTGGGGGGGGGGGGCATCATAAGATTTATAACTTTGTAGCAAATGTCTTTGGGCCAATTTTGTGTGGGAACCTAGTTACCAGCTATGAGGGTTTTCTTATCCACTGAAAATCATGGATGCCTCTTTCAGGTGATGTAAGTACAGTAATTTGATATTCCTATGCTTATTTCAACTCTGTGCTAACATTCTATTGAGACCTGCATCTGACTGAATTCCAATTTATAAGCTGTTGCTTGGCAGAAAGGGGGGCTGGTTGTAGACGAAGCATTTGGTTGCAGCTGCAGAAGAAAATCTTCACTTCCCAGGTTGTGGATAAAGTTGGATATGTTAGAGAAATCCTTATAGTTTAATATTGCTATGTTTGTTTGTTTGTGCTCACTTTGTAGAGGAAACATAATATACAGGTACTAGAGATCCATCATGAGATACAAGCTTTATTTTTGACACTCAGCTTGCAAGTGTATCAAACTGAACAAAGCCTGCTTTCTAAGAGGGACACAAAGAAACTTTGAGGTCAGAAACAGAAAATAATACATCACTTGTGCTGTTTCTTGAGGTACCTTGTGCAATATAAGGAAATCCTATCTTTTTGTCTCCTGGGTGTACAGAAGACACGATGTCACAATATTGTAGCTTTCCTTTTATTGTTTTAAACAGACAAAAAAAAAAACCCCAACAAACACCTTCCGTTGTTGACTCTTTTTTGTTTTTGCCTAGGTCTAAGAACATACTGCTACAAAATAATTTCCTTTTTTTATAACAGAATCAACAATCGGTATCAAGCACATTGACAACTCAACATTACGGAGGCTCTAGAATCTGCAACATTATTGCATTAAACTTTGTCACATCTGATTTGCCTTAATCAAATGGAAGTCAGACTGCAGCCCCCCCCCCCCCCCCCATGGTATATTCAACTTATGCTTTTTGCAATGAAACATTGTCTTAGTGATCACATATTATTTCTTAATGTCTTTCAATTGGTAGACTAGGGATCACAATCAGGTAGATTTTTTTTTAATTTCTATTGTTAATTTTCACTCATTATATTGAAAGGGCTGAAAGTATAAACCAGGTATCATATTTTTCAATTGATCAACATGCCTAAAGGCATTGTTTTATAAAACTTCCAGTTTGAAAATCTGAGCTGACTGGTCTTACACACTATCAAATGCTAAATGCTTCAAATACATGTATGCAAATTTCTGAATAATCAAATAGACCATACTCAATACAGTATATCCTACAGACAGAAGCTTTAGAATAAACTATTCAGTATAGCTAAGTTGCTTATTAGTGTGTTGATATTTGCCTAATTTGATAGTCACATCATAATTCTCAAAACTTTTGTATGTTAGTATTTCTTTATGCATTTGAACATCATGATTCAGCTAAATCAGTAAAGTTTTACAAAAAGCAGAAATTGGGCCACCATGTTACACAGTGTCTTCAATGAGCAGGATATTCACAACTTTTTTGATGCTTTATTTCACTCATTACGTCAAAATGCCATAATGTATGCCAAAAAGGGATATTTCCCAAACCATACACATGTACGCAGATTCAGCATACGCAGAAAGATCATGGAAATACTCACTCAAATTTCAGGAGAATCTGAACACTCATTCAAAAGTTATGATCTTTTAAAGTTTTGGTCATTTCCACATGCCAAGGGGTACTCTACAGCAGTTTATGATGTTGCAGGAGGAGAATGATATTAAGGAATTTCACAAAAGTTTCTTCATTTTCTGAGAACAACCAAAGAGCATCTAATCTTGCTCCTCCATATTATAAGGCAGGAGGAGTAAGGAGTTTGCTTTAATGCATTTCAGTAGCAAGTAAAGAGAATATGTACTTTACATAAAGAACACAGGAATATACGCAAATTCAGTAATATTGTCTATACGTTGTACATTGTAAAACCACTGTGACATCATAACGTCGGTTGAGAGTCATAAGGGCGTTAAGTTGTCACAAAACCCATAGTGTTCGAGACAACTTAACGCCCTTCTCATTCTCAACAGACGAACTAAATTGTTCTATAGTATCCATCGTGAGAGGGCATCATGTAGAATTACCAAAAACTGTGAAAATTGATATCTCTCGAACAGATCACCTTCATAGCTCAAACTGCCACTGAGATTTTCCATAATCTGTCTGTATATGCTGCATGAACATGTGTATGTAGGGAAACTTCCCTTACAAAACTGAATACACCCACATCTAAACAGAAACACATAGTTTAGAAGGCACAGAAACACATATTGTGAAAAAAAAAATGCACAAAATCTGACTCCTCACTGACGAAACAATACAGACTTGGACAAAACAACAACCGCCCCCCCCCCCCCCCATTATTAAAAACTCTGAAAGAATAATATAAATATTATGACCACTAAAATCATCACAATTCTACATGTGAATCTGCAGTTTGTGATGTTTGTAAATTACCCTCTTTCCCAATCTTTTCTGTTAATTGTTGTGATTCCATGTCTGCAAATGCATCTGAATGAGTTGGGTTTTCTAAACCTTGAGGTAAAACATCCTGCAAATCATCAAGAGAACTTGGAATCTCATGCCCTTTTTCTCGATCATCATCACCATTTTGCAAAATTTTATCTGATTCGTCATCAACATTTTCATGTCTCCCTGAGAATTCCTCTGAAGGAGTACTTTCGTCGTTGGCTATCCCTCGGCTGGTACCAGAAGTCTCAACCTCCCCCTCCTCACCAGTGGCGGATTCCAATTTCTCTGAAGATTCTTCAGATGAGTGGTCAGTTTCATTGTTAGCTGAAGGGGTGTTTTAAGACGAGGATGACAATCACACATGCACAGAGAAAGAGGGAGAAGAAGCACACAAAACACATCATTAATACAAATAAATTCACATCAAAGAAAACAAATCATAATGATTATGCAATGTCAGTAAAACTTGTGAAAGAAACTCACCATCAAAATGACATACACAGGGCATACCTGCTATCTAGTTATTATAAATAAATTCACTATTTCCACCCATCTGAAATGGGTGGAAATCATTTTATGTTCTATACTGGACCACTGAGGGGCTTTCTTGTAATTCTTTTCTACTATACTACCCTTTCACCAAGTCTGATCAAATCTCTCTGAATGTACCAGCACTTTATGCAGTTAACATTGCAGTTTTGGAGTAGCGGATGACCTTTAACCCCGACCTCATATGCATCAAGCTAGTGATTATCTTGATGAATTGCTGTCACAGGTTATACTTCTACCAGCTTTGCCAGAAAGACCTCAGTGCCATTTTTCTTTTCTTACAATTTATATGATATAATAATCCTTTTTGTGCTTTATTTACAATGCTCTACTATCTGAAGGCAACAAATTCATTCAGGCCTTAAGATATGGCCTCATCGGCTTTTGCACCCTTCCCCCCCCCCCTCAAAAAAACCCAACAAAAACGCACACAAAAAAAAAGATGAACAATGGGTTATACTAGATCATGAATGATGGATCAAAAAGGAAACAGCTTCACACAAAGTGAGACATTAAACAACAACAGCAAACTGTAAAACCAGAAATGTTCACATGCATTTGAATTTCACGAGGCAAAATTCTCATAAATTAAAAGTTCTTGTCTACACTATGCATTGAATGTCAGTGGCAGTTTGTGAAATTTAATGTTGCAAAAAGGCCATCGCCTCCAGTTCACCAAAATTTGATCCTGCGAAAACGTCTTGCTTTACAGTATGTGCACATGCATGTGCCTACCGATACCATGCCTCCCATGTTTCTTTACATATTGCAGTTTCATGAAGGATAGGAACTTCAAAAGTCTTCATATCATTACAGGGTATCTGTGTCTGGTACAATATGACACACTCATTGTTTCATGACAATATGCAACATCTTCAAAGTATTCAGCAAGTTGCTAATCCCCTTTTGGACAATACAATGTATATTTTCTTTGGCAGCATTGGGGCTTGCTAAAGCATGCAACCATTCCCATTGGATAAGAAGACACAGTCAAATCTTGGAAGCACCCACAACATAGCATGCAGAATAACACGACGATAGTCCACAAGGGTTTACATATGGTATATGCATACAACACAGGGTTTCTGTACATAGTTTAAACAGTCTCTTGTGGCAGCATCACTACATACAGTAATCAATGAATATAGGGATTCTAAAATCACTATGGCATAACTTCAATTCATGTGTGTAAAAGGCAGTAGGCATGCTCTCTAGACAGAATCTTGCCAATGAACTGAAGTTAACCCGTTGAGGACAAGTCCTGAGTATACTTGGGCAGATGTCTATGGGAAATGTGTGTTGTAGCAAAATCAGCCCGTCCTCAACAGGTTAAGATGGCAAGATGGGTAGTCATTGTATATGCCACCAGCAATCCTCCAATTCAAGGCTGGAAATGATGCACACATAACTGGCAGGATTGGTGAGGTGCAAGTGTACATAAATGCTGAGAAAAACAGACTTTGTGCAGTATAAACGTGAGGGCAGGATATTAAGAGCACACGCTGTCTACAATAGGGACAGTTCAAAAGGGAAAAAATTCATGTTAACTTGAGACACACCAGTGTGGATAAGCAAGTGACAAAGAATGTATCACAACTCAATTCCTTCTTTCCTTGCCTAAGAAAATCATCTTTTCCTCTGACCTGACCCTCAATATTTAGTCTGTAAGATATCTCTTTCCCTCACCTGTCTGTCACAGTAACTCAACAGCGTGGAGGGTGTCTCTACACACGTGCATGTGTTATCAAAGCTGTCACTTTGTGAATTTTGCAGTTGTTGTTGCCTAAGGACTGACATTGTCTCAATACTCAATCACCTTTTTTAACTTTATTTTTTGAGATGACACACAATGATCACTGAATAGACCCAGACAAATACATTACAGGTGATGAAAATAGTATTTCAGATGAGGAAAAATGACATCTCTTTGTGTTTCTGGCAAATACAAAGACAAGAATTAATTGTCACAAGACTGAAGAAAAAGAAACCCAACAGCAACAACAACAAAAACCCAAAAGCAAACAACACTCCTCCTCCCCCCCCCCCAAAAAAAAAAAGATACAACAAATTTGTGATCATTCAGATGATTTAAAAGACAACTCATATTGTATTGCATAAAACATGTACCAATATCAATTGGCCAGTACTTGAACAACACCTAGTGTTGAAATATGATAAACACTTGATTCTTGATATCAGATAATCTTATGAAGTTCATGAAATTCATTCATTTTTAGTACCATGCACACATAAACCACCAACACTTGCAGATGGATTTCCTTCTACTCTGCAGGTGATACTACTATATTTGACAAAATTGAATTAAGCCAAAATTTGTAACTACAGATAAATATGACATGCAATCACTCCTTTATTATCAAATTATAAAGTAAAGAATAAATAATAAAATCAAAGCAATCAAAACATTAGACACTAACAATGTCATGATTTACAGCTTGGAGATATGATATAAATTCCCATCTCAAACAATGCACTCACAACTTAAGTAGAAATTCTAGAAAACCATCCAAACAAATCATACAAAAGAAAAGAGGATACATCTGTCAAATTGAGGAAAGAAGAGTCGTTGTGCAGCTAAGACAATAATCAGCTTATGTTAACATTAAACTGCTAGATTATGCATTCACAAAAACAGTAACTGAAAGCAGAACAAATGTTTATGAGATTGACCAATAATTCGATGTGAAACACATGTAATATTTACAAGAAGACAAGAGTCTTGCTTGCAGTTTATGATGCAGTTCAAAAGTTGTACATTAATCACAGAAAACTGGCATGTATGCTTGTGATACTGCACTCCGAGTATCTTCCATGAACCTGAAACTCTCACAAAGACAGCGTAATTATATACAGCTCAGTTTTCAGGTACAATAGTGCAAAACATTGAGCATATTTCAAGTAAATGCCTTTCTACCATGTGGCAAATTTCTAATCAGCCCTAATTTTACACACACTCTCTGTTTGTAAAGATTTATTTTTGAAACAACAACACCTTCAAAGTCATCTCCGACCTAACATTTCTTCTTTCAATGTGAAGCATCAAGCTATGCAATTTTCATTATGAGTGCTATTATTTTCACTGCTGACATCTGCTTGATCTGGAAGTTTTAAGGCCACCTTACATTATGGAACAAGATTCATATAGCTTTATGTTGCAGTGAACCTAATTTAGCATCTTATGATATGTAGAGGCCTAATGATGCATTCCTAGTCTAAATAATAAGATTTATAAAATTTGATTTTGATTTCATCAAAGCTCTCTGCCATCCTTGCAAAGAAGTGGTAATTTGTAACAACCAAACCAACTATGGGAAATATTCCATATCAAAATGGCTGCAAACTGTGTGTGTGTGATTGAACAAATATGAATATTAATATTTGGCAACATTTGTGGATTGAAAAGAGATACAGATTCTGAACATACACAAATGATTATAATAATGACACCACTGTCACAAGAATATCATGAATTTGTAAAATACACCACTGATCGAACATGTATCAAAACTAAAAAAAGAAAAGAAATGAACAACAACAACAAATGGTATAATTGATCAGTGCTCAGCCTGCAGTAAAGTACAATTAGAAAAAAGAAAAGTTCTTATTGATGCATATATGGTGCTGCATGGTACTGTATGGTGCTAACTTTAATACATAGTACTGGATTTTTTTTTTTTTTTTCGTTTTGTTAAGGGCAGTCAGTTTGAGAGAATTAAAACACAGTACATTTCCACACATCTTACTTTTAACTCTATCATTTCACCTCAACAGCTTTTCTGAATTGATCTCTTCTCCTGCTTTCCTCTACCTTTGTCAACAAAACTTCTTGGCTATGGTCAAAATATAGCACCTGTGAGGCTCCACTGATGGACAGATCTCAATCTTTATGGCATAATGATTCCGCATCAACCACTTACAAATGAATCAAGAAATTCAGTGAATTTTTCTATTCTTCAGAATGCTACATAAATCAGTGCAGACATACATGCACAGGAGCACTTAAAAGTCCAATCATTGTATTAAAGCATACTGCATACCACTGAGAGTACAGCTGTAATTTGACCATTATATGTGGACATAAAGCTCCACTTTTGAAAGATACAGGTTGAATGATTACAGCCTTTGCATTGTCTTCATTTCTACATTATGCTCACTACCTCCAGACGATCTCTGCTTCATCACCTTGTGTGAATACAGTCGGCTTATTCGATTATCCTAAGAAGAAGTCGTCGTGAGCATTTTGTGCCATGCTGGACTGCGGCACTAAAAATTCTTTCACGAAAATGTCACTGGGAAAGTATTGTTGTATGCAGGGTTCGAAATTGGCAATGGTCCGCTGGCCATTGGCCACCCAAAATCGCGTCGGACTAGCTAAAAATCATAAAATTCTGAAGTAACTAGTCCGTCTGGCTAGCCAAAATATTGCTTCAGTGTCAAAATTGAAAGTAACTAGTCCGCCTGGCTAGTCAAAAAAAAAGTTAAATGCGACCCCTGCATGATGGTGTGCTGGAAATGCAAATCCAGACTAAATAGTCGACCTTGCCTATGGGCAATTCCGCGGTTAGTAACGTTACATTTAAAGAAATTTAGATATTTATTTTTACTACTAAATCACCATTTATTCATTTCAAGTCAAAATCATTTTAAAACATGTTCATCCTTCCTAGGTCTATGATATAGAAAAGAATGAGTACAATCCAATAAATATTAGAATTGCTATGGCAACTAAAAGGGCTGGTTAGTAACGTTACGAAAAAAGGACATGACAAAAAAATCAATGTCTTGAAACAAAAAGTGTGCAAAATTTCAAGTTACTTAAAACAAAGTGTTGCATTAATTTCAATTATTGCGTCATGACAAATGTTCACACAAATATTTTTAGCAGTTCGACCGATGATTTATTAGCTAGACCCCAAATGCCTGGTTAGTAACGTTACGGTTAGTAACGTTACATTTGTCCGGAGTAATTCCGCAAGTCATTTCACCCTTTTGTAATCAACAAAATGTCTCATGACTTCTGGAGTATTTAAATGTATTCATCTTTTACCTTTTAGCAAAAATTTGAGGAAAAAAATTCAAAGCAACCCACTGTAATTTGCATTTAAGTGAATTTCAGCATCCCCAGTCCCACATGTACATTTTAAATGATGGTTTTAGATCTCGCAAAATCAATGAATATGAAAAATAAAATCTACTGAATTTGAAAGACCTTAGTGATTGGTGAACATCCATGGCATTAGTTGATACCTGAATTAAAGAGTAAGATAAAGAGGCACATTTCTTTTATCCATGTCATGTCCACCTAACTGCGGAATTGCCCCTATGTAGAATCTATTTGGACTGAAGAAATAGCTTTGACTTAGAGAAAATTTGACTTCTGAGGGATTCAAATCAATAGAATACAAAGAATCGAGGACTTTAAAATTGCATTGACTGAATGCAATTATTCGGCTTATGCGAGGTTGAAGTAAGCAAGGTCAACTGTATTACATGTGTGACATACCCAGTTAGTAACTGCAAACTGCACCAAGAATCAGCGAGATAAGTTGCGAGTTTGTCCGATTTGAATGAGCTTTGAACAAATATGGGCATAGCAATATCTTCTAGATTGTCCACTGTACAGTGATCAGAATTTACACTTTTGAATCACAATTCAAAAAATGTCAATGCCCTCTGTACGACAAGAGCTGTGGATGTATCATATCCTGCATTACATAGAAGCAATACTGGGGGCTATCATATGCAAACCGATTTTTTGAACAAAACACTATGGTACATACTAGGCATCTTATGTGTAGCTCAATCATACTCCGTAATGATTTGCACATATTCAAAATACTGGCACGAGAGAAATCCTGACCTTTTGAAACATAATTTGGTAAGCATATTACTAAGCTTATTGCTGAACGCGGGTTTCTCAACATATTGCAAAGTATACCCACCAACAGACATAGATCCATCTACAACAAAATCACAAAAGCAGGAGATGCTGTTACATGTATATAATGGATAATTGCCCACTTTATACATGTATTCGAAATAATGTGAAGTACTGCAGTCTCAAGATCAACATACTGTTTCACAATATTTCTTAAGCATACACAGTATGAATACAAATGACCCTCTAAAAAACAAACAATCCTTGAAGAAAGAAGCATTCCATCTCTGTCACGTGCCCTCATTCTTGACAAAAAATCTTGAAATGTACCAGCTACCGAGACCCAGTCCAAATAAGATGGCCATTATGGGGCTCCCTCTTGAGGCGAGAACTGTCCCAATGAAAATGAAGAAGTAGAGGAGATAGAGCAGGATCTCTCCTTTGAGACCAAGTTTTGGTTCAAGTTGGAAACCTCCCTGTCCTTTTGTCTTACCTTCAACTGTGGTAAAAGCAGAAAAGGGAACAGAAATAATCAAATGGAAGACAAGCGAGATCAAATTCTAAGCACATCTTAATGATAAGAAACATAGGATATTCCCAACAATATTGTCCTCTCAAGTGAAAGATACGGAAGAATGTATTCTCTCTTATAGTTTTGCATTGAGGACATGACAAAGTGCATGCAAAACATTATTTTCACTGAGCTTTTTACATAGTATATATTCTCTTTCATAGTTTTGCTCCAAAGGCTGACATACACTGTAGTGTCGGCGAAGCATTCTTTTCACTGATCTTTTTGCATTTTCCCATTTTTTTTTGTAAGTGTGTGTGTAATATGCCATGCATAGTTTACCACTAGTCCACGAACAATGCTCAGCTTTCTGATTACTACACTGGTTTAAAAATTATAACAAATTCTGAAAATATCATCTTAAAAGTGGGAAACAACTGGAGACTCATACATCCCTATAAACATCTCAATGACAGGTTGTCATACTTTTGTTTCTTAACCTAACATTGCATATCTTTAGTTAAAAAGACATTTCAAATCTAAGTTCTATAAATGGGAATGTGCCCCCCCCCTTAAAAAAACACACGCACAAAGTACTTACACATCTTTATGTCAATTTGTTATAAAAATTGTGTGTTTCTTTACAGGAGGGAGCAATATCCAAATCAAACAATGCATATAATCTAATAAATGTCCACTCCAATATCATACACTGTCTGACCTGGGGCCCATTGCATAAAAGTTACTATTGTGGTAACTTTGCCATCCAATGGTAACTACCATGGCAACAATACTCAACAGCCAATCAAAATCAAGAATTTCACGGAAGTTACCATTAGATGGCAAAGTTACCATAATAGTAACTTTTATACAAAGGGCCCCTGAAGGCAAGTAAGGTTTGATGATTGCCTATCATCAAACCATGATGATACGTAATCATCTTTCCTTCTTTACCCTCGGTGGCTCAAAATTCAACACCCTCCAGGCATGGAGAACCAGCTGGCAGCAGACTCCCCGACCCGCCCAACTCTCAAACACCCTGAACACCAGCCTACCACCGGGCACACACCTACCCTGCAAAGATTGGGTTACACCGAACTGGCTACGTTCAGGAGTGGGTCGGTTCAAGGCCAACATGCACCGTTGGGGCCTGCGTACTTCCCCAGCCTGCCTGTGCGGAGCCCCACAACAGACAGCCCACCACATCATCAACGAGTGCCCCACCCTTGCCCCATCCACCAACCTGGATCTTGACAACCCCAACCTTGACACAGTGAGCTGGCTGCAGCGGCTTGGTTATACTGCATAGCCGTCTCATACGAAGGAAGAAGAAGTTGCCTATTTTCTACTCACATGTCTCTCGGTCCATACACTCATTTCCGACCCTCTCGTATCCGTCCTCGCAGTCGCAGTAGAAGCTCCCAGGAACATTGTGGCACGTCATGTGCTCAATCTTGCAGGCGTCTTCCTTATCACACTCGTTGATGTCTACAGTGTGGACACAGACCAGTGTGTAATGTGAACACAGTCCTCATGGGTAAATTGTGTTTCTGTGCCTCTAGACCACACAAATCACTTCACAACTGTACAGAAGTTGTTGTTTTTTTCACACCTTGGCATCTCTGTTATCAGAGTATTGATGTTGCACTTTTTTTGTTTAAAAGAATTAACATTTGACTGTGGAAAGAGTCTCCGCTATAGCTAAGTTTCCTACTCATCAGCTCTGGTACTGGCATCAGTTTTCAAGTTTGAACTAGTGATCTTTCCTTTTCTTAGGGAAAAGATCAAGTTTCAAGACACAGGTAGATAAAAAGACATAACGTCATGCTTCGAAGGAGGCATATTCTGCTCTCATTTCATCTCGTGCTTGCACAGAAAAATTATCGCTATATAAAGGAAGTTGTGTTAGAGGGAAGCAAGCAAAACCTGCATGTGAGTGAAAACTTGAGTAAATCAGATGAAAACTTTGCACATTAGTGGAATGGCTAAAAAGACATGAAATCATTACCATGGTACATCTCTTCCTGATTGTGTCTTGCTAATTACTTTGACAAGGCATTATGGGATGGCATCATCCATCCCAAAGCCTCCTTATACCCAATATAAACACTCAGCAGGAGCTTTAATATTTCGATAAAAGTCTTATAGGACAGTGCCATATAGCTCAGAAAAATTATTCAAAACCAATCACGGAGGAGTGTTTCAATCAGCTTACCGAGACACTGTCTGTCGTCGTCCATGGCGTATCCAGACTTACACTTCACACAGTGATCGCTGCCCTCGCCGAGGCACTGGTCACAGGCCTTGTCACACACCACACACTTGAAGGAACCCTGGGTGTTCTCGCAGAATTCCTCAGGCTCGCACGGCTGCTCCTCCGCCTTACACTCATCCACATCTGTCACATGATCGATGAGGAGGCTTGTCATTGGATGATTTCAATCTTATACTCACACTAGTGAGCAAATTGTAACTTGTGGGTATGTTCACTGATTGCTTATGACTAAAGCATTCATTTGACAATGTTTTTATAACAAATGCAAATCCAAACATGACGCTCATGACAGTGGCAACAAGAACCATGGAAATATGATAAGTACTATCTCTTTTATTTCTGTTTCTACCACTACTACTACTACTACTACTACTACTACTACTACTACTACAACTAGTACTACAACTACTACTACTACTTCTACTACTTTTACTACAATGTACAATGTATGTCTTCAACTACTGATAAGCGTTTCTGTTATCAATATCATGATAATGATGAAATAAAATTTATTTGTATTACAATAACCATACTGATGCAAAACAAAATAGTGATTATATGCAATTGCAATCACTATCAACATTTTCATTTTCATATATGTTAAGATGACATCACATATCTACAATATATTCATGTTAAGATGACATCAACACCAGCAATGACATTACCTTGGCAGCCTTCCTCATCAGACCAGAGCCAGCCAGCCTTGCACTTTTTACACCCCTTAGGTCCTGGACCAGTGCATAGAGCTGTACAAGCCTTGTGACAAGCTGTGGATTAGGATTAGAGATGGGGGGCAACCACAAAATTTATACAGTACATGTACTTTCAACAACCTATATCTCAACCTCCAAGGACATAACAACATGATTAAAAGTGAGATGGACTTATATGCATCTCTCAAGTTAATTTCAAATGTGATGAATTAGATTTGCCATTTCTGGAACTGAACTGATATTAAAAGAATCAGTATGAAAACCTTGTATGCAAATTGTTTTGACATCTTCTTGGATGAAAAGTGACCAATTGACTCTTCATTTTTAGGACATTAATGAGTAATGCTTTGTCCAACATTAGAGACATATTTCTCTGACTGAATCTCATCAGCTAATTCCCTGGCAACATTTCCTATCATACCCTCATTTTTCAACTTTTTTTCTTTTTTTTTGCAGATGCTTGTGATATTCAAATAGATATGCCACTGAATGTGATCAGTAACAATTGTATTGTTGCATTTATACAGCAGTATGAAAACACTCACACAGCATATTACAACTAGAAATGTCGCTATGAAGAAGGTAACTTTTCAAAGCAGACAGAAATCTGGCAATGTTTTACCTTTACAAGCTGTGTGCATTTCATTCTTCATCACCTCATAGTAGCCATCTTTGCATATGTCACATAGGTCACCCTTGTAGCCAGCATTGCATTTACACTTCCCTGTTCCCGCTCTTGTGCCTGCACCCTGGGCATTTAACGCAGACAAAGTGATGTAAAATACTACCATAACAAAATATATGTACCTCTAAAATGCAATACTCTGCATACTGACACTAGGATGAATTTCTTCCTTTGTACAATCAAAACAATACCACAAAATCTAGTTCTGCCCAGTTTTTTGATGTTCCACAGATGTTCTTTAAACCTCTTGACAACTATCACAAATAAAATCTTGAAAACAACAAAACCATATAGTCCCTCAAATTAAGTCATGGGGGAATACTTTCGAAGAAATACATGACCACTCTAACCCTATGCTTTGACCATAGTCAGATCTATAACACACAGGAATAATATCTTGATAAGTTGTAGAAAGCATGTTACATATGTAAAATGGGATACACTGAGACTCCATACATGTAAGATGTATATAAGACAGCACAATAATCATCCATGATGTAAGGAGGAAATTGTGCAAATGATCAAGATATCATAAAAAATCTGCAGGAATCTATGGCAATTGTAGGAAAATGCCTCTAATACCTCATTAGGACATAGTGGACACATGAAGCTTCATAATCTCTGACAACATTAGTCAGATTTTTATTTTTGCATTTGCTGAAACACAAGCACTTTGACACCTGTCATAGTGAACACTATAAATAACAACTCTAACAACACTTTGCAAATTTCTATGAAGATTCATCAACATACATTGTACAATTGGGCAATCAGTTTATTCTGATATAATTTGAGTAAGAGGATACATGTATCATTGAGAACATATGCATGGCATCTTTCTCAAGAGTATCACTAGCTTGACTTACCATGCATTTGCCATTGCCTTTACAGGGTCTTTCCAAACCATATGGACACTCTGTGCATGGGTGAAAATGGACTCAAAATCAATGCTAATAATCTCAGTAATAATGTCATAATTCTGAGTATAAAATTGATCTCAATTAAATGACCCAATAAGAAAAATGGGTAAAAATTAAATACATGTTGATTTCGATAAATTGCTGTATGAAAATAATTTTCTCTGAGGAGAGTAGGTCCAATTTACACAATTCATTTTTCAGGGCTTTCATGTAACATTCTATTTTCTTTGCACTCTGTATCACTCCTGTTTATCTAACTGATCCTGAATGTAAACATTTTGAGCATTAAGACAGACATTTCATCACTTTTAATCAAAGGACTGTGGATTGCCATTTAAATATAAATCTTGATCAATTAAGAATTAATAGGAAAAAATTGAATTGTGAATTATGAATTCAATGAATTTTCAGATTTCTAGAAAATAGCAAAGTACAAGAAAACTAATATTTACCTTCACATTCTGGTCCAAATCTGTTCTCCTGACAGCAGACTGTTAGAGAAATCAGCAAAGTCATATTGACATGGTAACATAAAGATATTAACACAACAGAAACATAGTTTGAATGTTTAGAATGTTCACAAATGTCCTGATGATACTCATGGAGTCTTTGATAAAGCATAAAATAGTCGGTTCTGTTTCTTGTGCTTTTCCTTTATATTGCATGAAGTGTCTTTGCACAAGGAACTAAGGGGAAACCCTGATGGATTTTCTCATTATCAAAAGTGTTGTCTTTCATGAATCAGTTTCTTCAATAGAAAATGTGATCTGCAAGAAGTTGTGCCACTATTTAAAGCTTTTACATGAGAAGCACAAACTATAAAGGCCACAACAGCATCCGCATAGTATAATGAGAGTGTCTAAACATGCTACTTGCAGCTTGAAAGAATCTCTCTTCATTTATTATGTTGATAATGTACAAAAAAATATTTACAAGCACAAGTCCCCCACAAAGGGTGATTTGGAAATTACTCCAATCCTCAGGGGGAAGCTTGGAAGCAAGTATTCATTGCCAAATTGGATAGCAATTTAATCAAGACTTTAATACATGGTACTATAAAACAAAACAAAACAAATAAAGACAAAAGACTTTTTGAGTAATTAATATTAGTGCTAGGCCAAGAAAGAAGAATTTGACATGTTTTCGCATTTCATTAAGTTGAAAAGTTTGGCTTCAGTAGAACACCAGAACACATTTTGACAGATTCAAGTAAGAATACGACACCAATCAGATAGGCACAAACAATGCTGTAACTGGTACAGTGTTCACTTTGTTGTTCAGCGCAAGCCTAAGCATCGATTATGCTCAGGGAATAAAATCAGCAAAACATTTAAATATTTTGTAATTTTTGAAGAGTTACAGGCTGTGCAATATCTATCTTTATAAAATGGGTTCAAGAATGTAGCCAATAGGAAGCGCTGAAATGAGTCACGTGGGCGTTGTTTACTTTAGTACCATTGCACTGCAGTACCAGTGCGCACTCAATCAGTTGTTACAAGTGCGTCGCGCCCTACTATACGCGCTGTCAATCCTGTAAACAACTTCTAGTTCGGGCTGCCGCCGGCCGGCCTTTCTTGTGTGCATAACATTATGTGGCGTACGTATACAGTACTCTTATACGTACAGTACTTATATGTGCGGGATTTCCGAGTGCGACGTGCATGCCGTCAATCCCTCGTTTGAGACGAGACCCCACTTCCACGAAGCTGATGGGGTGCTATACCTCGCTAAAGATTTTTCGTTTGGGAGTTGAGAGTCGAAGTATTTGTCCATTGCAAATTAACTTTCTGCTCAGGCGTGACAAACCTGGAGGCCAAGCCAGGGTTTAATGACTCCAGCAGCTAAGGTATTACGTAAGAGCATGATAAGGATATCTGCCTGTGGCAGACCATTCAAAGTGAACTCAATTTTCTCTATCCTTTCTAAAGTTTTCAATTTTATATTCTATTGAGAAATTCTATGGTCATCCATTTTACATTATGAACGAAAAAAATTGACCCATAAATAACGAAAATACAGGAATAAGAAGGAGAGCATTGTAGAAGTTTGTCGACACACACACACACCATGGAGCTACATAGCCCATGATAAAACCAAAACAATCTCCTCCTCCTCCTCCCCCCCCCCCCCCCCCCCCCCCAGCGCTGTGGCGATGACTGATGCTTAGATTAGGCCAGGGTCAAAAACAGGTGTTTTATATACTTTGGTTTTTAAGTCATTGATTGCCAAGATATACACTGGCATTATTTACGGGGGCGTAGCCTCTTCAAACGAGAGATTTGCGTCATGCTTGACTCTCTCGAGCGAGTGCTACATGTAGCTGACTGGTATGGACCCACAAAGGTACGTGAAAAATGCTGTTAGTTTTCGACTCATTTTATAAAACAAATGATGCACAGGATTATTTTGTGGCGTTAGTGGAGATGCAGCTCACTCTCGAGTATTTACAATGTAGTGCAACATGCACTCGGCTTCGCCTCGTGCATGTTTCACAATTGTAAATACCCTCAAGTGCGCTACGCCTCCACTAACGCACTCTATCCTGTGCATCATTTGTATAATGTATTGATCTAACATATTATTCAGAAATTTCCCCTGCCACAAGAGGAAACTCCATGCCTCACGTTACCTTTATAATTATCAATGCAGAACCATTGGAACATATCAGGGTATTCTTCTTGGTACTCCTTCCACCATGTTTCTATCAGTTCCTCTTGGGTTTCTAGCAAGTTGTGACACTGTAAATATAATGTGAGCAGTTTATTTCACAAATACAATCTCAATGAAACAGAAGCTCTTAGAATAAAATTGATTCTATAAATGTTTTTGTTTCTACTACTGATGGGAATGATATATATTATCATCATCTTTGCCATCTTAATCTATCAAAAAATTACGTACCACATGATGCATCTTGAAGTGCTAATTATGTCTACAGTAGTACAAGCATTTAGAATACTACACTATGCTTAAAGTTGAATACAATTTTTAACCCATTGAGGATGAGTACCAAGTATACTTGGGCAGGTGTCTATTGGAAATGCGTGTTGTGGCAAAATCAGTCTGTCCTCAACGGGTTAAATGTCAAATTATACATGAGTCATCACAACATCCTAGGGCCAATAAAAATGGTTTCTGATAGGCGTCTTCACAGCACTTCTGAACATCAGCATCAAAGACTAATTTAGCATGAGAGCAACAAACTTTTGATTGATTAGCAAGGTTCTACAACTGAAAGTGACTTTGTCTGAAAAAGAAATATACTCCATTAAAACAATCATTATGAAACATCTCATGATCAAGTATTTGATGACAAGAAATAACAAAATCACTGGAGCGCTGTCTAGGGTGGACATCACCTATTCACTGGGAATTACAAAGGTCAGGACACACTGGCCTTGTTCAATTCATTTCTGTACAAAGAAAGAGTAGCATGAGACACTTTTTTTTTACTTACATCGTGTTCTTTATTTTCACAAAGTCCCTCAGTCACCTCTATGAATCTCATTTCACTGTAAAGAAAGACAATAGAGAAGTTTTTGTAAGCACAATGGACATATAACAGCTTTTTATGGCAACATGTGATTTTTTTTTCATGCTTGTCAACAGTATTCAAAGTCATACTAAAAGAGAAGTACATCTTACTGTTTATAGGTGTATTGTCATGAAAATATGCAGTGAAAGTTGCAATAAGAATCCCTCTTTGCTTGCTACTGCCACACAGAAAGCATGGTAAGCCAGGAGAGACACAGTTATAGTGAGTTTCCTCAGGATCATAGATTATTATATGACATCAGTGTCTATGTCATCATCACCACAATCATCATCATCCTCATCCTCCTCCTCCTCATCATCACCACCATCACCACCACCATCATCATAATCATCATCATCATCACCATCATCATTATCATCATCATCATTATAACCATCATCATCATAATCATCATCATCATCATTACCAAAGTTATCATCATTATCATCATTATCATAGTCACCATCATCTTCATCCTTTGTCCACCTCCTTATCATCACCACAACCATTATCATTATCATCATCATCACCACCACCATCATCATTATCATCACCATCATCATATTCATAATCGTCATTATTATCATCATCATCAGCATTGATCATTACAGCAATCATCTACGACATCTGTGAGACTGACCTTGTAGCATAACTTCCAAGCTTTTTTTCCTCCCAGTCTGCGTCCCCACCTTCATATGAATAGCGTGATGTTCTCTCCATACCCTGAGTCAAACACAAATCGTCAACAACCATGAGGCATGAATCAGCAAGGAATCAATAAACACCAGTAATTAATTTTAAATCTTCTTGAAGGTGCAACACTGAGCAACACATATTCCTTTTTCTCCAAATTCTACTTAGTGAAGCAGTTAGAAGAATATGGTAGAAAGGAGTTGTAAGAAACATTGGATTCAAGTGACAATGCTACGATTTCTTGCAGAGGTGTCTACACACTGCAAGAATGTACAACATAGTGTTCCATTCATCCATGGCATGCAAATGTCACTACAGTATCAAGCATAGAAATGATTATCTTTCCTGCCCTGATATGTATGGAAACACAGTAGACAAAGTATAAATTGATATGAAGTACTCTTGTTGAATCTCTACTAAATGGTACCACAAAATATACTTAAGACAGGCAACTGAGTGAATAGATACACACAAGAACACACACACAAAAAAACAATTAGTGACTTGATAATATGCATGGATGTTTCAACGATCTGACATGACAGTGGTGCCTCAATCAGTTGTTGCACACACACTGTACACTGTAATATTCCTAGATACATACCTCTTTGAAACTCTTCGTCAGGGATCGGCAAGTGTCACACTTTTTCTTCACGAGTTCATTCTCCTTCTTGCCTCCATTACATAAGGACAAGAAAAGGAACAGCTCCAGCACCACCAATGTAATTGTCGTCCAGCTCAATTTCAACCTCACCTCCATCTTTATTTGAAAAATGGTTATTAGCACTTTTCAGTGTCCTCCACTCAAACAGCAGAGAGAATTCTTCTGAATTGTCTGGTTATGTCATCAATGTATGCAAAATTGCAAAACTGTCCTTGCCCAGTTGATCGGCAAACCTCTGTGCTCAGCTCCCACTCAACTTCCAGAAACCTGTACAGCGATAAAAGGAATTCACATGACAACTTCATTTATGCACATTGTTATTACCCTCACACATGGAAAATGTGGTTGTTCAGCTGTCAGAAGTATTAGATAGCTTTTATAATTTCAAAATGACATTAAATACCCTTGCCTTGGTATGATTTAATATCTTTAGACTAAAGTATTTTTTACTTTGACCCTAATTTACATATCCAAGATGGCTTCTGATCGAAAAATTGTTATTTTATAAAATAATGCTAATATAGTCTACGAGTGTAGAAAATATGGAGGTGATCATGACAGCGCCTCTCATTCTCAAGCTATACCAGCTATAGGATACGATTTGCCCAACAGCTTGTTCAATTGAAGCCGAAGAATCAATTTCAACTAAATTTTTAGACATGATCCCGACATATAATCAAAAAATGGAAAGCACACTGCCAATAGCATATAGTGTCAGCTATAACATATTAAAAGCTGGGAGAAAACTGTACAAGGATTAATAACCTACTGCTCATTGGATTAAGTCATGTCAATTTTCAATTCGAAAAAAAACTGGACTCCCATAGAGATAACGTGTAAAATGGTCAAATTTGGCATTTATGATTAAATTTCATTTCAAATGTAATTGATTTTTTCACAGTGATGATGTCATAATTTTCAAAAACTGTAATTAAAACTTTGACAGACAATACTGTAAGCTAGAACATACTGAAATTTGAGTGAAAATTAGTCAAGGATAAATGAAATACTTTCGAATATATGCAAATATTTGATGACGTCATTTAAATTTTTCATATTTTGGATTACATACTGGAATTTCGTAACTTTAAAGCATTTTATCAGTCTCAACGACCCATCAGGTGACGTCTACAACTCATCAGGTTTCAGAATATAGGTGATGGGCCAGCAGCACTCAACCCATCATCACTGGACATCAGGAAACACTTTATCAGGAACATTGCTGAGGTGCAAAGAAATTTAAGACAATGTATCAATGATTTGACTTCTTTTCGCTGTTTGTTTGGAACAGCACTCCGCTTGATTACTCATATTGACAATTGGCTGCAACAAATTCATTGTCCCTCATTTATGTCCAAACATGAGAACAAAATCCAGAGAAACAATCATAAGGCAAGAATTTCATCCCCTTACAAGAGTCATTGTTATGTAATCCTGCAATCCCTAAGACTCTCCTGGTTGCACAGTTAAAAAAAAAAAAAAAAAAAATTGCCAATGTGTTGTAGAATGTTGTTTGTCCACACTTCACCGGGTGGTAATATGCTGTGTGATGGCTGATGCCCTCATTCTGGGCATAACAAACGAACAAGCAATTAAAAAAAAAAAAAAAAAAAAAAAAAACAACTGTCCATTCATATCCTACCCAGCAATCCAATGAATTTCACTTGCTTTTGATGATTTTGCCAAATCTACATTTCCTTTTTCGGGCCCTAAGTTTTGGAATTCCCTTGATAAGAGTACAAAAAGAAGCTTAACTAAGTTTTCAGAAATTCCTATACCTGGTACTGCAGTATGAGTTATCATACTGGAGTGGTATACTGACTTGCCAGCCCTCAAATTTCAAGTCCCTTTCTTCTGTCATAATCGTTGATCGTCTTTTAATAAAATCATTTTCCTCAATGAACCCATGCATCTCGAGCCTCAAGTGTGTTGTTTTGACCCTTCAACTCCTCTTCCTTCACACCCTTTTCCTGTCCTCCTCAGTCTCTTCCTGTAACTCCTTCCCAGCATTCATGCTAATCCATTTTTTCTTTTTATTTCACAAGAGCTGCCTTGTGTGTGTGTGTGTGTGTGTTTGCGTGTGCATGCGCATGTGTATTTCCATTTCCAATGATTATTTATTAATTTTTTTTCTTTACTTGATCATGGCATTTGTCATTATTAAAAGTCACATTCACTGTTCACTGTAGACAGTATCTCATTCTCAGTTCAAACCACGTGAATACCACACTCATATAACCAGAGGGCACATAGTTTGTAGATATAAATTTTAACCATACACGTACAGCCCTGTCGCTGTTCACAAGTGTGTCTGGTCGGGCTAAAAGTAATAAATAAAATTTATGCATTTTTTTTTTCATGAACTTGTTTTACTCTAGCTCTACTCTCTACTAGATCAATCCAGCCATTCTCTCAATTATTAATGCATGTTTTAGGAAGTCTGAAACCTTTCACCTGTTTAAGTGATGTTTGTTTGTCATGTTGTTGCTGCTGCTATTATTGTTACCGGTATCTATACTGTAGTATAGACAGCCAACATTTAAAAATTAGACCCATTGATTGTCAGAAACCCCAAAGTCAAAGCAAAAAAGCCAGAACATACAACAACAACAACAACAAAAAAACAAACATAAGACTTAAGATACAAAATAAAATCATGAAAATAATTATGACAGTTTGGAGAGATGCTCATTGCATTTTATTATCTCACATTTCTAAAGACTGTAAACCCATCTACTTGCCCATATACGATACATCTCCATAACTCTAAACTTTACCACGCAAGTGTAGCTGTAGGCCCTGTGCTGTAGTAACCATTGTTACAACTTACAAGGCCAACCCACCGCCGCGATCGGGCTCGAGCTCAGCCAGACAGGCACGCTAGCCAGGCCAGGCCCGCCCACCCGCGATGCGACGGCGCCGGTCGCTCCGGTCAGTAGACCTGTTCCTTTCACGAACATCTTCGACTGTGGTGTCATTTCCTGCGACTTAAATCACATCTTATACCTACGAGATAGCAAAGAAGTGAGACGTGGATTATAAATCCAATGTATGAGAGGCTACTATGATAATAAGAAAGTCCATCCTCGCCTTACCTGCCTACAAAGAAGAGATGGAAACCATGAATCCCAGTTTGCGTCCCAGCATTTACACGGTCGTACGTCGACGGCCGACAAAGAATGAATACACGACTGGTGCTCATGGGCGCCGCCATCTTGAAAACTAACTGACCAATCACACAAAGACACATTGCGTTCAATACTTTTTACACATGTACTATCGATCTTTCTGTTATTGGTCACATAAGTAATATGACACGTAAAACGTATAATTATCATTTCAGGTTAACACATAGATTTTACATGTTTAGGTTATTCTAGTAAACACGATAAACTGAGAAATAAACAAGTGTGGTCATGATATGATTACTAGTAGCCTACTATAGCTGATCTAAAGACAAAGTTGAAGATATTGACATTTTATGCCTTGTGGAAGTTGAGGTTGAATTCAAGAGTGAAGTTTACAAGTCATATGGTCTCATTAACAGAAAGATCTGCCCAACCCCCCCCCCCCAAAAAAAAAAAAAGAGAGAGAAAGGATGAAACTAATCAAAAGACGATGTGGCCCAGTACATGTACAATTCATTGTCAATGGAAATAAAAAATAATTGACAGTGTAACATCCATCGTAATGAAGGGAAAAAAAGCTGAAAGCTGATATTACAATTTGTAGTTGGGAAAAAAAAATCTACATAACTTTATATTTCTTTACTTTATTTTGGATCTGATTTTTATGAATCCTCCACCATTTTATTCGTCTAGTTTACTGATTTTTCAAGGAATACTAGCGAACATGATGTTGAGGTGTGCATTGACATCATACTCGATACGTCATATACCATTCACAGCCGGCGCCACGTTTTCAAAAGTGTGTGTGTGGGGGGGGGGGGGGGGGGGGGGGAGGGGGCACTTCCGGGTTTCATGAGCTACAAAGCAAAAAAAAAGCAAAAAAAAAAAAAGAGAAAATTCCAGTTCCGGGTTTCTTCAGCTAACAAGCAAAAAAATAAAAAATAAAAAATAAATATATAAATAAATAAATAAAAAGAGGTCTTCAGCGCAAAAACAAAGCCTTACCGTGCTCACACTTCAAGGTTTCTAGCTATTTCTTTCTAGTGCCACTTACGAACTTCCAGGGTAAAAAAAAGGGGGACCCAAAGTATGGTGACACCTTCAATATGAATTTCTTTCTATGGTGCAAAAAAAAAAGTGTGTGTGTGTGGGGGGGGGGGGGGGGGGGCTAACCCAAAACTAAAATGTACACAGTTATCTAAAAGTCTTTCTCTCTCTCTCTCTCCTTTTCCCTCTCATAAAGTCATCAAACAAATGACATCCTTGAAATTTCATTGATTGATTTCAATTTATTTGGCTATCTCTGATTACGAGTTACAGTTGTAGTTCCTTTCAATCCAAAAAACAACTATACACACCTGATGCACAACGAAACTGTTGGTATGACAGCTTTGCACTCTTGGTTACAAAAGGTGAATTACAGTAGTTGAAATACATACATGATCTTAACTTATACAGTGTACATTCACCAGCAGAAAAATACATAATCATGGACACATATCTATTATACTCATCATCTGATTTATAACTTTGAGAACTCAATGATGAAAACCATCTCCTGATAAACTGTATATTAATCTTGACATGTCTATGTATGTTTTTCTGCTATGTGAAGACAAAATACAGTAAGTCTGGACACTTCAAGGACGTTGAAACAATAGATTTGTATGAAGAACTAGTAACTCATAGCCAACAAATGATACAGCTGTAGGTGAGATTGCATTTTATATAGCAAAGTGGTACTAGTAATTTGTTCAAGAATGACCTGAAAGGGAATATTCTACTACCACTGAAAAATCTGGAGTCAATTTTGTTAATCACAAATCAAGATATTTGACAACACTCTGGAATCCAATGAATACACATAGACAACCTACAGTATCACTACTTCTCTATAACACAAACTCCATATCCATTTCTTCCACATGCCAGGGTAGATTCCTTAAGAGCAGTGTCTCTACATTATGTCAGAAGATTTGATCAATTTTTGTTTCTTTTTCATTCCGTTCATGTCAGTAGTATGTACAACATTTGACCTGCAGCCTGGTACATACATGTACATTTTTGAGATAACATTTGTGTCCACTGACATTTTATGTCAATGGTAAGTCACACTGCAAAGAAAGGCTTATTTTATCATGGTAGAGTCCCATTAATAGACTGTGATCCTAAAACTATGCTTCATATATTTCTCATTTACAAAATGTAATGTTAAATATCAGAACACTGGCTATTACACAGAATAAAAAGCAAGTTACATTCTTATTGCAGGTCAAACTTCAAGGTGTCACAAACACTATTTGTTTAGAATGCGAGAATACAATGCTGCCATACATCCAACATGATACTTTATCCATGAATACAATGCATTCAAGACATTTCAGCGTACGAAGAGCCTTTACTATAAAAGTTCACATATCTATGCAGGTTACACAGCATACACCATAGAAACACATACATTGCACAACTGATTCGTCACTACTGACAATATGATGCAAGGAATGTAAATGATGGTACTAAGCATCACAAAAAGATGAACCAGCCTCTTTAGATCCACTACAGAATGACCATACACAAAACATAGGAATATCATTTTTCAGCCTTCTATGATAACATTACACTGAATACAATGGGCTTTCTACTATTTGACATAAATACAGAACTTACAGACTTTCCAATTGTTCACACTTTGTCTTTTTTCCCTATTTCCTACAAGAAATTGAAATCTGTGCAGAAAGAATGGAGTAATTTCATACTACAACACGATTAACATTCCAGAGTATGGTTTGTTAGTACATGAAATCAATTTTACAGCACAATATTATGTAATCTGGCATGGAATGCATAACAGGCTCAGTCAGTGGTTGGCCTATCAAACACAGCAATGAATGTACAGTATTTATTGTGGATTATTTCCCAACACAGCTTGCAAATTCAGAACATGAAGGAATTGTACTGTACCTAGTCTGGAAGAACAAGGAATTGTTTGTTGATAAAGTGAGGTAAGTGTTACACCCTGGAATACAGAAAAAGACCCTGACAAATTATCAAATATTGGAAAACCAACACAATACAGCTGGTGTGAGTCACATACGGGGCAATGCTATCAATAAAGCGTAAATGGACTGTCCATTTCATATATTGTATGTCGTCATCATATGTGACTATCAAACAGAGATTTCCTGCCCATTATGAAAAGGAAACAATTCCATTAATGTAAATGTATTATCTTATGGTCCTCAAGTATGCTGACTATGTCCGGGATGAGGAAATGACTGTGGTATACCTGCCTCACATATACTCAAAAGAAATGTGTCATGTTAGGCTCTAAGCACCACAAACATTGTAAGGCTTTCTCTAAGTCTTTACAATCAAACAAAATCTGTGTTGCTAAATGTACTTTCACATCAATGTATATCCCTTAAATGCAAAATACCATGAGTATAAGACTGCATCAAAGTTTACCATATGTAAAGCAGTAAATACACTCAATGTATGGACAGTCCTCCACAGCTACAGAAAATGTGCAACTGATTTGCAGTGAATTCATAATGCTATGAAGACCTAACACATGCCACACAAACAACTGTAAACACAGCGCACAGCATGTTCCATTTCTGTGTTTGGAAAAAAACTGTGTGATTTCAATACTCAATTCAATTGTATTGATTTGTTTGTAGGTGCCTGTTGTGTTGTACATCGGAAAATGGTATCCACAGAAATTATATATTAGTCTGCAGAAGGCCTATTTCTACTAATTCATTATAGAGGATTCTAGTTTAATGATTTTCCATTAAAATATAAAGTTAGTACAATGCACCAAAACTCCTTCATAATAGATTGATATAAGCAACATCATTTTCTCAGTGACTACTGCTAGTATGCAATGAAAATTAAATGGGTTTAGCCAACATTCTTGTAATGAATATAAACTACACACTACATTAAAAAAAACCTGGCAAGGATATCTATATTATTACTCACTATTCTTTAATAACTATGTGCCTTATGCCAGTGATAATGATTGTCGCACTTGTCGTGCACAATACCCAGTGACAGATCTTTAGAGCGTAACAATCTTATAAAAGTCCAATGATTGGTTGGAAGCCTTGACACTTTCATTTCATCGACTACAAAATATACATGTTACCCAGAGCCACTGATTTGCATAAATGCCTTTTGTTCATAATCACTCATCACACAAAAATTTGTCCGAATAGCAATGTATCACTCACACATTCTGTGTTTTGGCAGAGGTTTTCCAAATCTTGACACGTGAAATGGGAATGAAAAATAGTGAACAGACCTCCAAACATGCACGATGGTCAATATTTTCCTCTGCTTCTTGCATGGCAGAGGCATCTATAAAGTGTCATTCAGCCTGAGACAGGTGACATCAATATTGTTTAACAATATGGAAATGGAAATGAAATGCCCAACTCTCTACGATAAGAAATTATTGAATACCTTAAAACAAATACAGCAGAAATACTGCTTAAAATCCATCTCATTAGTATTTTATGGGCTAAGAATTAATCTAATGATTAACCATTAATAAACCATAATTGAAAATTAGATATTTTGAAAAATCTGATAATGTTCCCTTGTAGACTATGTCCAGGGCGATGAGCATGCGAAATTTTGTCGCATACAGGGGCCAAGATCTGGGGGAGGGGCCGAATCAGTCCCCTTCTCCCTATTTTAGGGTGCATGATTCCACCCCCAATCCCTGGACTAGGACTGAACCTTTTTGGTGGCTGACAAAAAAAAAGTGCAGCATGGATTTTTATCAACCAATTCTGCCCCCTCTTTACCAAATCCTGGACCCACCCCTGATGCAAACTACACGTATATACATGTAAGTACTTTCACTTCCCACAAGAAAGAGGGCATGCAAAGATGCTGAGGCATCTGATGATGATGGCTGCTCAACTGCACGGATGACCTTACAGGATAGCTGCTCCACCGCAGACTCGACGCAAGACTCGACTCCAATGTTCACCTCAGAGGATGGCAGCTCAACTACACCATCGACCTAAGCAGATAACTGCCGTAGTGCAACACTGACATCTGAGAAAGGCATCTCAGGTATTAGGAACGCAAAGTTGTTTCTTCTTTTTGCACATTGTTTCTGTGATCTTAGACAGGGATATTTCACCTATTACCTATGCTAATTTGATATGTGTAGTTTATTGCTGAGAATCATATGCTGAATTTTAATGTTGGTTCTTCAGACCTGGACTCTAGTAATGTGCTGTGAAACATGTTAGAAGCACGAAAGTACTACTATGATAAGGCTTGGTATATCTCAGCGCAGCAAGAAGATACATCAGATGGTCTAAGCGAGAAAGTGCATTAGTGAAAACGGTCTTCTCTGATGCCATCATAAATACTGGTGACCTATTTATACCAGGTGAGCTTCTCTGTCTTTTTGAAAAGAAAACATGAACACAATTTTTCTTTCCTCACTCTGCAAATTGCATTGGTCAAATGAAAAATCATTTGGTTTAATACCTGGCTGTTTGTTCAGATTTCTTCATACTGGCCTACAATTTTTTTTTTCCCCCAAGGGATCAACACTTCTGTCCAGATTTGTTGCCTTTCCAGATCAGTCACCATCAGCGGAGCTCAAATCAGAGGCACCCATCTTCATAAGGTCATATGCCGTTCGACCCAAGCTGGATGAAGATTCTATCTTACTCAGCTTCAAGCTCCCGTATCCACTGTTGAGGGATTCCCTGCTTCCTGCACTGCTGGACTGACCGCCCCCCTGGCCCTTGAGGAGTTCCTTCCCACCGCTTCCCCTACGCAGGACTTTGTGGATGAACTTTGACACTGGGCTGGAGCCAGAGCGGTTTGCAGTCATGTGGGGAGAAGGGGGAAGGTTACAGGTGGTCATAGCCGGATGCTTCCCACTCAGCTCCTTTCTGATCTGACTGGAGGCTGTCCCTACGGCACTCTTCAAGTCTTTAGATGACGGGGACAGCGCATCTGCCTTAATCTGTCTCTCCCGGTCGTAGTGCGTGTAAGGACTGCTAAGAATGTTCATTCGTGGTGTGAAGCCATCTGGAATATCCACCTCTTTCTTGAGTTGACCGGGCAATGGGCTGTGCTGCCGATTTGTCTCCTGCTTTTGTTCAAAGAGATCCTTGACATGTACACGTTGTGCAACGGCCACATGATTGTCGCCGTCCCCATCGATATCGATGTCAATGTTGATCAACTTCGCCTCTTTCATGGCTTCCTTGTCAGAAGGGTCGGCCAGGTTCATCCTGATGGTGCCTTGCTCAAACTTCGAGCGTCTCCTTGGACTCTCCTTCTGGCCAGCGTTTCCTGGATGGGAGCCAAGATTCCTTGCGGTGGTATCCTGTTCCACTGACCTGCCAGAGATGCTGGACAGGTTGAGGTCCAGCTGAAGTGGCTCCATCTCATCGCGTGCTCTCATCATCTGTAGGATGGTAGTCTCATCAGTCGCTGTACCATTGTACCTCTCTCGCAGGTACTGGTTCCTATTCTTGATTAGCCTCGGGTCATCATCAGGTGGAAGTGGTGTAGACGTGCAAACAGGTGGTGTTGACTGCATCTCCTGATGGTGAGAAAAGTCATGGAAATAACTGAAATTACTGGATTATTTACCAACAGATTTATATAGAAATACCAAATATCAGTTAAAGAATTATAAGCAAACCAGATTTGAGGCAGACTGCTGGGGTTGTATGCTTCAGTTAACCAAGAGTCTTAGGAAACAGGGGTCAGGCATTGCTGCAATCAGTTTAAGAACATCATGAAAATCTAAAAGCTACGCCTGTACCCTTTGTTATCAGAAAGACAAACACACAGTGACATACACACATAACACAAACAGAAATTCTTTTATACTACTTACAGCAACAAACTGTGCAATCTCCATGTCAGTTTCAGGTATTGGAGATTTGGGGCCACGTCTCCTAGTAGTGCGGGTAGGACTGACATCCACATCTATTTTAGGAGCTGCAAAAGAAGGATCACGACACCAGGGGTTAACATCTGAAGGGAGTAGTCTTATCATCAATACCAAACTTGTAGTCTCACAGTGCTTTAGCCAGTATCCTCCCCCCCCCCCCCAAAGAAAGAAAGAAATGTAAATCTTTATGCAAAGTGTTATATAAAAAGACATGGTAAAAGACAGTACTGGTAGATATGCATGTTGTCGTATCTGACACATACATGTGGCTAATACAGAGATATTAAAGAACATGTGCATAAAAAGCTCAGCAATATTCCCTTTCAGCATGTGACCCAAAACAAATCTCTGGGCTTAACTCAGACACCTCTCAATTAGCATAAGCTTGATCAGTGCAACTTCAGATGACATAATATACCTAGTCCTTACAGTCCTTATAAGGACTACATACAACAGTAAACATGATGTTACTACAAACTTCACTTCCTCACGTCTCCATGCAAACTTTCAAACATCACATGATATACTTGATTGCTGTTTCTCAGTCCTAAACCCTAAAAGGGCCGGGCTTTTTTGGCTATGCTCAGACCGGGGGTGGGGGGATGGATTCCGCCCCCCCCCCCCCCCCCCCCCCCCCCCGAGATCTCGGCCATCGGTGGTGTGATCGTGATGAAATTTTGCATGCGTGAGACCCACGTCATAATCTACAAGATTGTGTCATAAAATTTGTTTAAGCAATCAATTTCTAATTTTGATTAATTAATTATGCAAATTAAGCTCAAGGTCATATTTTAGCCTAATTAAAAGCATTGAGAGTCTAATTTTTGATCTGTAAATCTGTTTTAGCATATTCAACAATTGTACATCACAAAAACTTCCATACTCATTTAATTTCTTATGTATTTTATTGTTTTCAGAATTTCTTATGTATTTCTGTTTTTCAACTTTTGTTTTTTCTTTGTTTTTTCATTGGAAATTGTCACTGACCACTTTTCTACCATTATTAGTACAAAATTAATCAATGAAAGCGATTAATTGTAAAAATAATCAGGCTTTTATGACTTTAATGACAGAGCACTGTTTTCCATAGGAAATGTACACAAAATCACAAAATTGTGCCCGTTTTGGGGCAACATTCCGTTACAAAAATGGGTGTGGCTTCTCGAAAGTATGCGCGGACGTTGCAAATTTGGTCTCAAAAGTTGCGCGAGACGTGAACAAACAAAGTCAAGAAACCTCGTGACGAGGCCTTCTCGCGTTACAGAATTATAGCGCGAAACGTCGAGGGGGGGCGGATTCCGCCCTCCGCCCCCCACCCCCGGCCCTTATAGGGTTAAGAAAATCATTAATTCCTTCTTTTATTTTCTTTTCTTTTAATTACACTGAGCGGAATACTCACCATCCTTACAGCTCTTTCCCCCAGTAGATGAGCTGGAGGACACATGGCGAGCTCTCATCTTTGATGTGTGGTCACTGCTTTGGGATGACTTCCTTGGAGCTGGACAGGAAATACAAACAGGAAATATACTTAATGGGACTAAGCAGTCTCCGAGGTAGTGTGTTCAGTGGTAACATGTCCCTGACTGACACATACTATACAGCATGATACTTGCTACAGAGTTTGCTGATATTGGTGCACCACAGTTTCAAATTTCACGAGTATAGCACCATAAGTGCATTCAACCTCGCTAAAGTCGTAACTGCTATTAGACACACATCTTTGACATGTTAGCATCTCTCAATCAAATACACACTGCATGAATAACAGTGAAACATGACCTACTTCGTAAAATAAAGACTTATAAAATGGTTATTGTATCTTACTCATTTGTTAAGTGCCAGACTACCAGTATGGTGAATTTCATTACTTGATGAAATTGTAGTGATAAGAGCACCTATAAATATTTTGGCAATGTTGCATACAATACTACACAGATTGTAAATGTTAGCCATCACTTACCTGGTTTGACATGGAGTACCACAATACTGGCAGACAAGACCAGGTTGATAATCTGCATGTGCTCTAATCCTGACACATCAGCCCCATTCACCTTGAAGATATCACCAGAAGACAAATATCAAAAGAAGACTGAATTTTCCTTGACAAAATGCAAAAATTATGATAAAACATCTTTCCTACTTGCCATTGAATATTATACAAGTTGTATGCAGTGCAGTGTACGAAAGATGTGATCTATGTGAAGAAAATAGTCTTAGAATTCAGAATTTTGTTCACTTTTCTTTATCTCAGTTCTCCTTTTTTTTTTTAAAGAGTATATGAAATTAAAGAGTGAGGGAGAGAGAGCTCAAGAAAAAAAATATTTTCATAAACATCATTCCATCTTTTATACCAAAGTATACACACACTCAAATATTTCAACCACTCGCATACAATCCTCATGCTGTGAATTATCTTCATGTGTCCATTAGTTTTACTGTCATGAGAATTTCTGTAACTAACATGAACCAGATTCATTCTCAGAAAACAAAGTGCAGTACACAGTAGCAAAATGTGCTAGAGTGCATTTTCTAGATAGATTTTCTCACAAGTGGTCTTCCTGGCAAAATTATTGGCATGACTGCGACTGAATTCATAGCATAGTTACAAGCAACAGGAAATATTACTTTTCAAATCTTTATCAATATTTTCTTGTTTCATCTCATTCTAGAGAATGAAAGATGGCATGTAAGAAGACTCACTCTTGTAATCAGCTCCCCTTTCTTCAAGCCAGCTCTGTCTGCTGGTGACGATGGATCAACACTGGCCACTGACACATCTATATTCTGATCCATGCCACTGAATTAAACACAATGAATGAAAACTAAATATCAGCACAGTTTAACAATTAAACAAAACAATTTCAGTTAGGTTTTGAAGTTCTCTGATATGAGAATTTAGAATGGCATGTGCCAATATAATTTCATTCAAGAATTTGCTGTATAATTGCTCTTCCAATAGTAAAAAATATTTTAAGCACTGTATTGTGACTCAGAGACAGACACAAATACACAAAAATAGTACTTATATCCAACTTCTTTGCAAATCATCACATCAAATGTGATTAATTTGAAACTGCTAGATAGATGACCTTCTGGGAATCTCAAGATTTGAACTTTTTAAAATTTCAAACCATGCACACACATCATTTAATCAGACAGGACAAAACCCTCTATGCATCTTGCATATCCACAGTTCTAAATGTATAAAAATATGCATACAGATAAAGAATAATTTCATGAATTCAGATAACCTGGAATTTACAGCATTGGTTGGGTTTTAAACTTTGGGGTTTCCATACAAACTGATAACAACCCTATATCACATCTTATCTATAGTTGCAAATTTTATGAAGCCTACAACCATTTGATCTTTACAGGGTAAACTGATTCTAGGGTTGAAAGGGGGAGCTGGACAAATCCTCATTGGTCAAAGGGTCCAACTTATATGAGGCATAAAAAGGTTAAGCTCTAGAACCTTCATTCATGAAGACTTCTACCAATATTTGAATAGTAGGAGAGGGATCTTACCCTCTGATACTGAATCCCAGCCATCCATCCTCCTCGGCTAGAATGGTCACTTTCCGACCCTTGGCCGTCTTGGTTTCCTCCTGACTAAGCTCTTGACTGCTGCCGAGCCACTGCTGGCTCCCCAGGTTGGTCCCAGACACTAACGATGGTCTGTATGGTGAAAGAAGAAACAATCATCTGTCTATTAAAGAGAGAAACACACTCATTTAAAAAAAACCAAAACAAAACAAAACAAAAAACAGGGAGAGAGATTAGCTCTCAAACACAACCTTGTAAACTTAAAAGGAAGATGTTGTCTTTACAAAAAATCTAATCATTTCATCCAAGGGTGATATGTGCAAGAGAAATCAAATGACTTATCTCATCCTATTTTGGAATGAAAAGATATATTCATTTTTTTTTTTTTTAAATAAACATCAGTGCATATCTGAAACTTATCACCTTGAAGCAAATCATCTCATCAGAGAGTCTATTCTGTACACTGGAGGAAGAGAGGAGATTATTACAGGGTGCCACTTCAGTATTACTGTTAGTATCACAAATAAAGGCTTGTTCTGACCTTGGTGTATTGTTGACAGAGCCAGGCATTTGGCCAAGAGGTGCCAGGTACACATGGATTCTCGGAGCAGACTTGATTGCCACAACTGCTTGCGAGTGGGTGATGTTCTTGAATACTATGTTGTTTACTTTCAGGATTCTCTCTCCGACTTTCATCCCCTGCAAGTGTAGGAATGGATTAGACATTAGAAGTGAGGCTTGCACCATAGTAACATACAACAGTGGGCTGACTCATTACAAGGGAGACATCACGCAAAAAGCAAATTAAGTATAAACTCAGAGAAAGGAGTATTCTACAAAACATGGAAACACATCTTCTACAGTTCATGTGACAGCGAAGACTCCTCTGAGGGGATTTTAACTTGCACAATGAAAACTTCTTTTTTTTTTGCACCACAACAAAAACATAAAATATATTCAGCATATATTCTGCAAAAGAATGATTTGTGTTTAATACTAAAATGCCCTAGATTCAATGTTCAAACTGAATCATTCAGTGTGATTGTGTTAACAAGTCCAAACAGGATTCTCTTGTAACATATTGTTGGATATGGCAAGTTGTCTGCACAAGGCCAATTCAAAAACATTTTAATTTGATCTCACAAAGCTCTGGACCTCTTTTCCATATGTTCAACACAACCATAAAGTACCAACATTTACTCAAAGTAGCAAATCATTCCTAGCTCAATATGCTTGTGAACAGGAAGTTTTGATTTCACTACCTTGATAAGCATGGATTTTTTTCTTCTTCTTCATTTTTTAAAACCAAATTTGCAAAGACACACGCACACACACCAAATAATCAAAATGTTAAAAATAAAGAGATAAATAGATGTACATAACAGATCAAAATAAAGCTAACTGAAAGAATGTAATTTAGCTGAGGCATAATTACGGTGTGAAACATATTTTACACAGTCTATAACATTACCTTTCTTTCTGCCTGACCACCTGGATCCACTTCGGAAACAAATATACCAGTATTGAGGTCCACACCACCACGGATACAGAACCCAAAGGACTGACCTTCCCTCCTTTCCAGTGTAACTCTCCGTACCTGTCAAAAGGAAACAAGCAACAATGATTAAACAAGTACATGAATAGATAAATGTGTGATTGAGTGAGGGAAATGAAAAGGAGAGTAGCTATTTTTTTTTTCTGTTCAATTGAGGCGAATACTGCTACAGGTAGATAACCACAGATAGAGTTAATTAAATGTCTGGTGGATATTTACAATCACTGTATGCAGTCATAGTTCTCTCATCATTATGTCTGTCTTTTTAAAACTATCCTGATACAGTGTACCATTTTACTGAAAAAAAAAAATTATTCATGTACTTACACAGTACACATACTTTGAATGACAAAGAATGCTTATGATCATTATGAATATTTGAACTACTTTTGCTTTGAATTGCTTCGATATTTCAGTTTTTTAAAAAGAACCATCAAAAACACTTTTTGATTATCACACAGAATATTTACTAGTTTGTTCTATTCCTAACCAAAAATTTTATGCACAGTACGAACAAAATATCATATGGCATGTGCCAGTGCTTTCATATTTTTCTTTAGTAAATGTGGGCTTCTATGTTACATAACAGATGATTACCAAGCATGATATGATAGCTCAGTGGGGGTAAATAGAAAGTTTAGAAGTGACAGGCTCAACAAGCTCGGTTATGTTCTCCTTCAAATGCCTACAAACAAAGATAATGTACTATCCATTGTACTATAACTAGGATGTGAATGAAACAAGAATGTACACTATGCATTTCAAAGGATTGTGACACATGGATAATCTGTAAAGTTTGGCTCATTTTCTTCTATGAACTCTAAACCATTCAGCACCCTTCAAGGAAATGACAACACAGAAAAAACTACAACCTGTATGACATTAATTACGCTGAATACCATTACTGATTAGTTCTAAAAGAAATTTTTATCAAACAGAATGTTAAATTTTAGAAGAGTGACAAAGCCCCTAACCTTGAGTGGTTTCGGTGTTGCATTCTGCTTGAGCTCCCCTAGCCTTACTCTAGGTGTAGAGTCACTGCTAGTGTGGCTGATGTTCAGTGCGGTAGGCTGTTGCTCTGAACGCACCACAGGCACAGGATCTGGAGTATTCCGTCCACATGGGACTTCTTCTGTTGCATGGTATGTCTTGCTGCGCTTGTGGTCCTTTGCGAAGCGAACAACCTCGACGGATTGCTGACTGTGGTTTCGCTGTAGGTTGGTCTGGTGCCCCTTGAAAGTCTGCATGGTGTGTTCCCGGGCCTCTGCAATATTATGCAGCTGCTCTACGGGCAGGAAGACACGAGCTGACGACTTTCGCTCTCTCCCTTTGTTTGGACTTGGCTTCTTCACCGGGCTATCCAGCTTATACTTATCAACGAGCTTCGGTCGAACGAGAGTGCTGTAATATTCAAACTGGAGTCGTGACAGGTTGTCGAAGTCCACACGGAGGTCAGCCGGGATCATGGGGAAGATGAGGGTCATCATGTGCACATTCTCAGGAGTGTCCAGGAATTTCTGCAGTGCTGTGCAGAGTCCCAGCACCGACTGTGTCTCACGGAACCGCTTTATACAGATTTTCAGGGTTGTGCACTCCGGGTCTGTCAAGTGTTTATGGGCGGCATTGCGCAGCTTGTATCCAGCTGAATTGGCCATGGTTTTCACAACTTTTGAGTCAGTGCTCGTAACAAATAAATACAATATGTAAGATGAGGTGTCATGTACTGTAAACCGATTTCCTTGTTCAGCATTGCATGTGGTGACATCTTTGGTTCTTCAACTGCTGTTTGAATAAACACACAGAAAAAAACATATGCTGAAAACAAATATTGAAAACAAATATTGTAACTCCTGACATTGTTAATTAATGTCACTTCCCACACTTTACCCACTAGAACCCACTTTCATCAGACGAAATAATGCCTTAAACATACTTGTAGTAACAAAGGAGCCATTGTATGAAGGTCTATAATTCCTGTCTGAAGAAACATGAGGGCATGGTAAGGCCAAGTAAAAAAAGAAACCAGTTTCTCGTCCTCGCGTGCATCGATTTTGGCCGCCGCATCGATTTTTTTACTATTTACTATTTTCAAAATGGCGCTGAAAATACCAAGAAATTCATAATTCTCGTCCCAGCCCGCTCCCCGCCCGCATCGATTTTCAGTTGCCGCATCAACTTTTTTGATATTTACTATTTTTTAGGCCGCCGAAAAAAAATCGACAATTCACCTACCAATCGTGATGTCTCATTTCTAATTATGCCTTGCTATACCAGAGTGATATTTCATTTCATAAATTGGATATAGAAAATAGAAAAGCCCTCTCTCGTTACCTTTCTCAGAATTACCGGACGAGAAACACATAGCTTATAGGGCCTATTACTTTCATTTTGACAATCTTCGAAAAAATAGTAAGATATCAAATAGTAAGGACCTCCCTCATCGCCTTGCTCAAAAAACCCGGACGAGAAACTACTATCTTTTTTTACTTGGCCTAATACTAAAAAGACTGATTTATATCAAAATTAATAATAATAATAAAAATGATAATAGTAATAACAATAATAATATCATAATATAAGTAACAATAATGATGATAATAAATATAGAGATAAAAAGCTGCATGGCTTCAGTTGTCAACAGATAAATAAGGCAAAACTTGATTCATTCTCGCTGATAGTAGAGTCAGAATTAATAATTTAGACCAGCTGGGTATTTTTTTTTTTTTAAGTAAAATGCTATTGAACTCTAGTCTCTCTACATTCTAGAAATTCGAGGCACATTCATTTCTATTGAAATGAGGGGACTAATACACAGGCATTTAATCTTTAGAATGTTAGAATTATTTTGATGACATAAATCTAACTGTTAGAGCTTGACCGAAAGATTGGCCTGCAATTCCGGCTGCATGTCTCTGGTAGTACGTCGTTGGGGATATGGATATGTTCCATGGAGACTGCGTGTTGCTTCATGGAATTGGAGATCTGCCAATAACGTTGTTGTCGCTGTTTTGGTTTTAATGGCGTGTATCACTCAGTAACGTTATGTAGCATTCAATCAACAATTAGAACATAGAACTACGTTCTCACTGCACTCACTGACACTGGCACTGCCTACCAGAATTGCAGAAAATAGCATCTTTCTGGGACTTTGCATCTAGACTAAGGTACAAGAAAGACCGAAAGATATACACATTCTTTAACAAAGTAAAATCCGCTGCCCAAAATCCATGCGTCTATTGTGTAACTACGTTTTACACGAGTATCGCCTGCCTGTAGTAGAGTTAGGTTGGTCCACCCAGACCAGACCCAGGTGCGGCGCCGGCCGAGCTCTGGGAAGTTGGTCGATAGGTGGGTCTGAATAACACACGCACTTACCGGGGTGACTCACTAGGTTTCTATGCACGCTATTGAGATAGCAGACATAGCAACACAACACTGAAAATTACGAGGACCGCTCATCTTATCACACAAAATGGTCCCGATACCAAATAAAACATACCTTTGACTTCATACAGAGACACTCAAACAGTTTTTCAAATCTAAGGCGACAACTTCACGCTCGAAAGTAAAACGAGGAAATGCTCACCTTCATTTCTTTATCAAGGGTCGTCCATAGGCCTGCGTATCTACACCATGCATTATACACACAGCGAAACACCAACGAAGCCACATAGGCTTCCCCCGTACGTATGTACGCATGATACGACGTGTGTACGTACAACAACACGTAAGCACACCAACAGGTGCATGCTGAACATACGGGTGCTTTAAACTCATTAATATTCTAGTACCTTAGGCCTGATTGGATAGTTTGTGAGACGCGCATACTTTCAATCGATTTCAGAACCAATAGATTGCGAGGAAAGGGTTTATTTACCTGTTGAAGAATTTCTATCTTTTTTGTTTTGCTTTATATCGCCTTTAGTCATCATGATTTTAGGTCAGATGAACATACACTGTACTACTAGTAATCATTGTGAAACACTAAATCCAATGACGATCTTTTCAAATCATTGTTGCATGCACTGGGAACATTCGTAGAGGAGGATTGTTACTGCCAAGTACCTAAGTTTCAAAGTTACCAGTTTCAAATGTGATCTCGAACATTTTTTTTTTGTTTAAATCACTACGCCTAATGGTAAATACTACTCAGTAAACTTATTTGCCCCTCGGGGACGTATGAAATTAATTACTTGATTATTGATAGGCGCTGTGCCGAAGATGTATCACACGGACAGGAAAATTCATAGGGTCATTTTGTCCAGTTCACTGTTGGGCTGTCAACCAGAAATAATGCCGTTAACTTATTCCACTCGTTGATTTCTCTCTCGAGAGAGAGAGAGCCCCTGGAGCACTATCTCATGACATGTTTCTTCAGTATCTTGAATTGGTGTCCATGTGGTTCTCCAGAAGAGAACTTACAGCACTCGATCGGGAGACTTTAGAGGGAGCGTCTAGTTTTGGTTGAGACCGTGTAACTTCAGTTTTCTTTCTTTCTTTTTTTTTATTTGTGAGATACAGTAATAATTTTGGTGAGATAATGAGAAACTTATTTGATGAAAATCGGTTTTAAAATGGCTGAGATAGCCAAAAAATGCATTCCAAATAAAAAGCGGGACCCACCTTTTATTAGGATCGCTTTGTTTTACTTTGTTTTTGGATGGTGAGAAAATGAAAAACCTCTCATGAAACATGAAAGATCATGTGATTCCAGGAGAGATTCAACCTTTATTTGATGAAAATCGGTTTTAAAATGGCTGTTTCCTATAGCAAAAAAGTGCATTCCAAATAAAAAGCGGACCCACCTTTTATTAGGATTGCTTTGTTTTACTTTGTTTTTTGATGTCTCAGTGATTCCAAAACCGATTTTCATCTAATAAACTTTGAATTCCTCTTAAAATGGTATGCTCTGTACTCTTACATTATGTGGCTCATTGGTATCTCACAAAAAGTTAAAAGCCTAATTCTCATATCAACCAATACTATATAATCCTTTTAAAATAAATGGTAAATCCTATTTATAGTTTTAAAAATCTATATAATATCAGCTCTGTATGCAAGTGAAGGCATGCAATTCTAAATGATTTATAAATCTTGCTTCATAACTCAGGGGTCGGAGTGGACGTAAATATATTTAGATCAGTCTGGGAGTTCGATGCTATACTTTTCCATTTACTTTTACAGCATACTTCTGTCAATGTGGATGCCACACAGGCCCGGAGAGTATTCAACGTAGGTATTACGATAGACTTGTACAGCTGAATAAATCCTTTCTCATCAAGGATAGAAAATGTACGGTTGGGGCTGATAATTTCAACTTTACGATTTGCTGTAGCACAGGTAGTGTCCTTGTGGTGGGTGAAATCTAACCTCTTGTCAAAATTTTCTCCGAGATATATTACATATAGACTCATAGTAGCTGCAGGAATGCCGCTTTACAACATACAAGCACGGATTATTCCTTCTATATCAACTTAACACTGTTCCTAATCAAAAGGAAGCTATCACTTTCTTTTTGACCATGCAATCAGTCTGATTAAATCAGCTTGCAGATTCCTTCTATTAACTTAACACCTTTCCTAATTAAAAGGAAGCTATCATGCACTTTCTTTTTGACCATGCAATCAGTCTGATTATTATGATCAGCTTGCAGATTCAGGGCATCATTATTATCATATTACTTATCTGCTGATACAATTTAGTAGACCTAAGTCGTCCACAAAGGGCTTTCACATCTAATATTCCACTGGGAAGGTCAACATATACGCACAACAGAAGTTAACATGTGCCCAGTACACTATAAACTTGGGGAACTCCGCTGGTAACTTTTGATTGTAAAGATGAAACACCATGATTGACGACCATTTTGTTGTGTTCTGTGACTATATATAGTTCAAGAGATTTCCTGTGATCTCATAAACCGATAAACTTCTACTTTCTTGATCAATGATCGCGCGTGGGGTACACATTATATCAAATACATTATGTTATAGTCTAGACATGTATATACAATCAACATTTTCACCATTATCTGGTACTTTTGTCCATAAATGTTTCAGATACAGTTATAACGGGCACGTGTAGCATCTTCCTTTCCTCAAAACATAATTGCTCGTCTAAAAACAACAAATTTGAGTCCATTAATAGAACAGCATGGCTTATAATCTTATTTCTGGATGATAACACATATCAACTTACATTATAGTCAGACAGCTAGTGCTGTTTGGTTCCTTTCTTCAATTATCTCCTCTCTCTGACGGCGTTCTCCCTAATGCATAAATTCGATTTACATCGGTACGTCAGGACCGCGCATAAGTGATTTTGTCTGATCCAGTTTCATATAATGACTTCTTTAACAAGTTGTTCAGTAAACTTGACTATAAGCTATTTGTTTGTGCACCATGGATCCTGGATTCTAAAACTAAGAACACTAAATATGTCTACATTCGTAATAACAGAAGCAAAAAGAGAAATGTAAAAAGTGTCCTATACTGTTTTATTTGATTTGATTTGATTTATTTCTGCATTCAATCAAATGCAAATTGAATACAAATTTCAAAAGCACAAAGACAAAGAATTATAAGTGAAGTGATATAAAACGATAATAAACATAACACAAAATAGATACACATATACAAGCAGTTGCAATGAACAATACATGTATACAAAAACATAAAATAAGATATATAGTATTTTTAAAGTAAAATAACAGAGATAATCGCATGCAGGAAACCGCAATCGCAAGCGATTCAGCTCACGACGGCGGTGTCTGCCTTTTCTGCTATTCCTCTGTTTAGGTTTCTCCCCAACTCCCAAAATTGATTCAAATTTGGCTGTACTTTCACATACCTCCAAAAACACTTTCGGTTACAACTCTATAATTTTAGATTTCAGTTTACATTCAAAATTCCTTTTTGCTTCAGATACTAATCTATAAAATTGCTTCATTACTTATTGCTTTTCTTGAGCCGCTTTTTGTCCTGTATAATGACTTCTGGACGTTTGATAACGATTCCTCTCCCCCCCTCTCTCTGTTTGTTAAAAGCACAATCCTCATCTCTACCAATACAATACTATCCCTTTAAAAACCTCGTGTGCGAAATCGCTTATATGATATCTGCCCCTTGTACAGAAAGTTCTCCCGATCAATATGCCTATTTGGTAACTTAAAATCCGCTTGACTCAAGGTAAGCAAACTCTTATATGCGACTTCTCTACTTCTTGAAAAAAAAAATGTATAGAAGAGCTGTATTATAGCCATTTGGGCTTCTGTAAATACAACCAAACAGTAACTCTTCATGGTCATGCATACACAGAACTCCACACACTTTCTTTGAAATAAGAAAACACGTTTCCATTGAAGATTCTTTCTGCAATAAAGTTACATCTATATACGACACTTGGCAGGCAAAAACAATTTTTCACTTTCATGCAGTTTTAATTAACGCTTTCATCCATGATCAATCTATATGCATGGGGCTTATCTCTATATTCTATGCATAAGTTCAAGATAATATACATCAAGTGAATTTACTATATAGATAGAATTTCTTCTCTTTTATTTGCCTGATAATATTACCTCAAGGTCAATCACTAGTTTCCAGTCATCTTTTCACATTTATCACCACTTTCGGGGAATACGGACCATGGACACTCAGGCTGGGGACACGCAGCCCCCCTTTTTTTCCGTGCCAAAAATATATTTTCTTTGCCCAATTACTTGAACCAGCAGCATTGACATGCGGTTGTTATTAGGGTAAGTGTGTGATCTGTGATTTGGTGCATGATACTGTTATTCAGACAAATCAATCTCATAGACTATCTCCTCGTTATACGTAAGGACTTTATTGTTTATTTCTGAAATTTTATATGACAGCGGCATTTTCTTGCTGCAAAAATGAAGAACAAAATCAAGCTGGTAGCACATGTTTGCGTTCAAAACCCCTCGCCCCAGTCTTGCACCAATGCATCAACACATCGACAGTAATTATGTTATGATCTATTTTTGTATCAGGGCTATAAAGATAAAGCTGAGTTTACTCGGAGTCTCGATAATACCCAGGCCCGTACATTCAATGGATGTACATTTTCACCTGTCACAAGCTTGTAAACATCCCAGTCAACACAGATCAAACAGACGGCTTGCCGCCCTACAGCCAATCACGTTCGAGGGATTCGATATTTGCATACATAGTAAACAAGATTACAATAGCCATTCATATCATGGCGTCCCTTCCCGTGCCGAGGTTGCAGATAGCTGATAGGTGAGGAAAAACAACTCCCCAGTTTACGATTTAATCTCCGTTAAGCCACCCAACAGGATTCATTAGGTGAGTGTAACGATGTGACAGTAATATGTGAAGGTGAATAGCTAAATTTAATGTTATTTAGCTGGGGATTCGTGATGTTATAGAACACTTTGATGTTATTTTGATCCAGGTCATTCATTCCCTGGACTTGGCTGTGGATCAGCTGGCTGTGTGTGGGCAGGCCGTACACAGATGATCGCCTGTACTGAGTCTGTAGTGTGCATACACATAGCATTGCGTGTTTGTGTCTGTGGTGTGGGTGTACGTGAGCAAGAGCTGAGGTGCGATTGCAATGCCATCGACATCTGTGTGTACTGCACTCGTTAGAGGGATTACTTTCGTCCCAATAAACCCCAATGATTTACATAGCTTAATATAGCAGTATAATGAAGCACTGATGATTGAGTAGTAATGCATAAAATTAATTGAGAACAACATTTTATAGAATGCTACACCCAAAATGTAATCAATTTTAATATCATTTCTACTGGCTGCTCCAATCAGTTTCATTTGACGTAAATCCATCATATCCTTATCATACATACAATTAAAGACAAAAATCAATCTACAGTGTAGGTCTACAGCTCTTCAGTAAAGCGAGTAACTTAAAGGTGTAGGCATATACAGATTTAGACAACGACCCAACTTTGGCATGCATTTCAATATTGATAGCTCAGATGTATAAGCGCATGTATGATGTACCAGGGCCTGCAGTTGACCGAAAGATCGGTCTGTATCTGGTCGTCGGGGAATGTTCCATGGAGACTGCGTCTGGCTTCACGGATCCCCTCTGAAGGAGAGCGATAGGTAACGTCAAAAAAAATAAAAGACTCCTCCAGACAGACAGATCTATCTGTCTAGGCCTGCAGTATACAACTTTATTACAAGCCAACCCAAGTTGAATGAAATGGCATAGCTGTTCATTATAGACTATCCTCCGTCGTCCATCTCTGAGTGATGATGCAATGCCGTGCAGTGATGTCAGATCCTGAACCATAGCCAATGTCCATCTCCTGTGCTGATGTTAGAGAGCCAAAACTAAAATAATAGCCAATTTACTCCTAAATATTGATGAACTATGTACTGTAAAAGTGAAATTTTCGCAGTGTTGAAATTTTCATGCATTTCACGCAACCATACTTACAAATTGTAACGAGCGCAAGAATAAAAGCATGTGAATATTTTTGCTTGCCTTATGTGTATGTTCCAGTAGTTGATGTCATGATTCTTTGGAATTTAAAACACGCGAAACTCTTCTTACCATGCCGAATGCGAAAATTTTGTTGAGCAAAAATATCCACATTTACAGTTGTGCTTAAATAGGATGTAGGGCATGGATACATGCTTTTATCTGTTCTATTCTCTATTATGTCATGAAAGATGCACTTCATTTGAATGTATTGCTTGATACAGATATGTCTCAATTTAAACTTGAAACACAATGTATTACCCCTTTTCAATGTTTCTTTGTTCTATAGTATTGTCTTGTAAAATTCAGTGTAAAAAATATATCATTTAGATCCTAGGTCAATCATGACATGTAGACCTATTGTCACAGGAGTTTTAAGTTGTGTTGATAACCTTTACTGCATGGATATGTAAGGTTTAATTGATACTAAATGCAGACATTGCAATATGTATTTGTACTCTACACTGTAGGTGCATTCAATTCCAGAATTTGTTTATTTGAGTTTCTTTTTTTTTCTTTTTTCTTTTTTACTTTGATTCCATCAAGTTGATTAATGTAAAGTGCATACAATGTACATTGTACAAATATACACTGTACATGTCTCATGATGTGAACTGAACAGTACAAATATAATCCATCATGTACACCGTACATTGTGTACATGGATTAACAAAAGTGGAACTGTGAAGAAACATACTTTGTGTCAACATTATGTCATGGCATGACATTGTTAACTACACTGTAGCATGAGCATGTATCTTAGTGCAGACTGATTGGACATTTGAATAGTAGAAATTTTAATTGACTCATTTTGTGATGATTATTACACACAGAGATCGCCTGACTAAAACAGGATGATGGATGACAAGGAGTTGATTTCACACCCCCAGCTTCCCTCACTGGATCACAATGCAAATGGTAGGCCATTGTACTCATTGCAATGTGGTGGTAATAATTGTAATGACTTTTACTAATGTTCTAAACAAATGAAACTTCTAAAATTGCAGAGAAGGGTAATTCTCATGAATTGCATATACACTGATAATCTCTAAATTGAAAGTGTTTGTTAACCTAAGTGTACAATCTTCTCATTTTGTCAATTTTATAGGCATTAAGTTTGAGTGTGTTAGGATTGATTTGATGTTTCTTGAAATAACAAACATGCACATACACTGTATACATGGAGAGGAATGTATGTAAAGGGGATGGCTAGTACTGATCAGTGGGAATGCTGGGGATGATTGTTCCAATCCTTGTGGGATTCATTTAAGAGTACATTATATATTTATTGTTGTGTGAAAATTATTTGCTTCAGAATGGTCTCATATTCAAGTAATGTGCAGTTCAATGTTTCCAGGTTAGAATGCCTGTACAGTGTCGGGGTGATCGTTAACGATCGCCCCTTTAAAGGCACTCAATCGTGGCGAGTGGTTTGTGCGGCACGGAGACGAACGCAACACGCTGCCTCCCCCATTCTGTATCAAATGTAGTGACCCCGAATGAGAATAGCGCTGGCTCAATGGGTCAGCGAACAACACGCTAACCTACAAGAGCTCAATGCTACAAATCTCCTAACCCAAAATGGCTGTCCGAGCGAGCCACAAGAGCTTCCGAATGGACGCACACTCTCAGTGCGCATGCGCATGAAGAGAGGCCAAAAGAGCCACGCGTCTTCTGGCCTCTCTCCTCCAATCACTGCAGCTCGCGGTGACAATGTTTGTGTATGATGCGTACACACACACGCACACACACACGTGTCTCAGTGGCAGCATTGTCCCACACGTTTATGGATATAGCACCGAGTCTGGCATTGCGCAATTGCATGCACAAACTTCGGTCGTTCGGAGTTTACGTACCATAAGGGATGGCGATCGGCTGCCTTTAAACCATTGTGCAAAATGAAGATATGACACGTGTGCATAGTGTAATGTACTGTATGTACAATGTATAATTTCTAACAAACTGTGTATAGACTTACAATGTAAGTCTCATATAGCTTCTTCTTGAAATCCCTTTGTAATATGAATGATAACAATTTACTAGTTTTATGTCATGTATTAATAATTACAATGTATTACTCTGATAGTTTGAAAATTGTTACCATCACTGCAATTGCCACTGCTATCTCCGTGATTTCTCATTAGGCCTACTATAATATAATAATTATGTCTAAGAGTATCTGTACACCTCTTCATGCATTTGTGCTATTCAGAGCCAAGCCCATCCCAGTGTCATGAAAGTAAGAGTAAAAGCATCCTGGCTAGTTCCAGTGGAGGTGAAACCACCATCACTGGCTCATCTGTGGACCAGTGTGATGGAGGCGGAGGGCAGCACTCCACCCTTGACTGGCTTACAGAGTTGGCCATCATTGCTACCGGTCCTCAGAGCCCACTGATGGAGTCCAGAAGGAGTGGATCCACCAGTGGCAAACAGAGACAAAGGCATCACTCAGAGGGGAGTGTCCTCCACAAGCAAACCAGGTCAGAGTGGTGATAATTGTACCATTATCATGTAATATTTCATATTAATATTTCTTTTTTTTTTAATACATTATTGCAATGTGATACTGACATTATGATAAAATTGCAACAAATGTTTGTAGTTACAATGTATATAAATTTCATTCATCCTTATATTTTGGGGGGTTTTTTTTGTGTCGATTACATGTAAAACCAGTAATGCATCAACAAATGGTGAAAGCAAGAACCCGTGCAGTATCAGTTTGCTGAGTGAGGATAGGAATTGCGCACAAGTTTGCAACAAAAAAAAAAAGAAGATGGTCTCAGTTTCATATTTCAAGACTGATGTTAATCTTAAGATTGATGCAATTCAAAAAAGTTTTCCTCGATCTGCTGAAAACCTTGTGGTTGAAATCGTGCATTATGACACAGATTTATGATCAATATTGTTGGATTCACTGTGTTATGCTTGATAAATTGAATGTAAGACCAATCATAAATCTTAAGGAAATTGGCCTCAGGTGTTGTGTCAGCACAATTGAAGAGCTTGGGTGTGGATACTAGTAACATCAACTTTTTTGTGTATATTCAATTTTATAAAAATTCCATCTGTGCTCTGAATCAATAACAAGTGCAATGCCATCAGACAGAAGTGTAAGATCTTGAAACCAATATTCCTCTCAAAAATGACAAAAGCATGTGTATACATGTACTTTGATCATTTTTTAAAATAAAATTTATTTACACCTTACAAGAGGGTGTAGGCTGAATATTATTGATTTCATAGCCAGGGTGAGAAAAACCTCACTAAACTCTGATCAATATCACATGTGACTTTGCTTTGTTTTGTGAAGTTGTTTTTCTTTTTACCTGTTGTGATTCTGTATCTGTATTTCTAGATTTATTTTGCATAGTATTACATGTATGTGTGTGTATTTGTGTGTAATACCTAGTGTGACAAGATATTTCTTGATTTAGTCTGGTTTCCAGACCCTTTGTCTTGTGTAGCCCTTCCACAAAATGCATCCTCTGTGGTGACTCACTGCCTTTGCCAAAGGAGCAGGCAGCTCACCAAGTATACTTCTCTCATTATTAGAGAGCATTGATATTCTCGGAAGCAAAGTAGTACGCTGTATGTAGATGGTCTGGAAGCAAGACTTGTCCTGTTAAGATGCACAATCTTGCAAAGCTTGAATGTGTGTGATGTGATAAGTGCATGTACATGTACATGTACATTCTAATTGTTGTGCATCTACTTTTGTGTGTCAGACTGTCAGCAGCAGTGAACTCCCTGAACCGTGCTATCCATACCTACGCCAAGCCTCCACGAAGGACCCCATCTCCCCCACCTCTCATCTCCTCCTCCTCCAATGCTCATCCTCAGGAGGAGGATGACATCATCGATCCCATCGGCTCCTGGGCACCTGAAAGTGATGCCAGGATCACGTCCTCCTCACCATTTCCAGCGTCGCCAAAAGAGGCGGAGTCAGCGGGAGGCACTTGGTCACACCCTTGGCCCACGGCTGTGTGGAAGTGCTTCCTCAAAGGTAACCCTGAATATTCAACCCTACATTCCAATCTCATTCCTGTTCCATTTCATATTTCATATATCACATGTATATGATTGCATCAGCTCTGGTTCAGTTTTTACTCATTTGCAGGATGACCTACCTTTTACAATTATGCAGAATTTGAATAAGTCACTACATACAAATACGGGTAGATGATTTTTTATATCAATTCATTTCCATGGTGGGACCAGTATAAAAGTATCGACAATTGTTTACAACATGCCTCATGCAGTCATCTTAGGCTAGTTTTAGCCACAGGGTGGATTTGTATTTTTCCTCTACACCTTGAGTTATGGAATGTGAGAAGGTGATAGTTTATCTGTTGTATAAGCCTGTGACGAGATGACACATTGTGAATTCCTATTAGGGAACCTGATACGTTTCACCTCTGGTCCCCGTACCGAGTGGCGACTGGCCGAAGAGATTGGAAGCACCGAATTTCTGGCAGCTCAAGCCAATCTCCAGCAAGATGTCAACGGGCGTGGTCAGTCACCCAAGGCAGGTTTTGCCCCTCTTGGCTTGAGGTTGGTCAAGATTGAGGACCTCAAGCCCAGTGACCCCAAGCCAGCCAGGACAAACAGCGAGTCATATGATCAGATGAAGTTAACCTTTAACCCTGATGTGACGAATCAGCCATGCTTGGAAGCAATCTGTTCCACAGACCATCCCTTCTTTGTCAGAGACAAAGGTATGACATTCCTGTGTTTCATTTGTAATGCTGTATAATTGCTATAGTCGCTACCACGACTAGCCGGTCGGAGTAAATTGCCTGTGCGAACAAGCCCTGGAGTATCTATGACCTTACAAACCTTATACGACCTAGGTAAAACTTCCGGAGTCAAATGCGAGTGCACGTGCGCGTACAGTACAATTCTAACCTAGTCGATCGTGACGGAGAAACTAGCGCTCAGAAATTCTCATCAACAAGAATGGAGAAGATAAATGCCGCTCGTAAAAAAACAATGGTATGGTCGACGTGCGCGGCGCTACCACTTCCAGAAGTTACAACGACCCTCCACGGTGATCCCCACGAAGGTCATGGTAAATTGGTCAGAGTTTCTTCCCGTCTGTGGACACAGGGTCGTGGTAAGATAAGCATAAATTTTCATTCTAATTGCTGCGCGATAAAATTTTATTCCGACTACAAATACATCTGAACATGGCTATAAACAGGCTGAATTCTGTGTCATTCTCCAATTTGTGTGATCCTGAAAGCATTCTAGCTACCATGCAACGATCAAATCACAAACCACGAAACAGTAACAATTGGCTTTTTAATGAAGCATTTCTTTTTCTTGCTTTCTGCTGTTACCACTGCACTTCTAGTGTATTAGATGTGGACTTATGCATACAAACAAAGAAAATCTTGGTTTTATTTAGCGGTTTATGAGTAAATTCATCTGAAGTCACCACACAGTCAGTGAAAATGAAACATAATTTATTGTGAGGTTCATTGATGTATCACTGCTATCCAAAAGAGGCATGTTGAATGAGTCTTATGTACAATCAATCAAATACTGCCTTCTCTACAGGTTGGTCATCATATATTCCTTGCCAAACTGTGGTGCGATATGGAATCCCATGCTCTGAGCTAGAGAGTGGTGATGTGTGCCTGCCTCCATCTCATCCTGATGCCATCAGCTTCAAGGAGTCAGAAGTCCTTGAAAGCTTCAAGAGGTGAGTGCTACAAAAGTGTAAAACCTAACTGAGCAGACATTTGCATGACAACAACATCTCTCTAGGCCCTTAGGTTTTTGTAAGCCTCAAAAAGGCCATGTGCAGCCAAAGCTGTACAGTGCACGCTTTTCACCACTACTTAGGCACATACAGTGCACTCCCGTTTTAACGAAATGCTCGGGACCGGCAGTTTTCTTTTGTTATAACGAAATTTCGTTATAACGAAATTTCGTTATAACCGAACAAATACATTATACAGCTGTATAACGAAAACAAGGAAACCACGTATATATATATATCATATGTATTCTGTTTGCTGAATACTCATCAGACACCGGAAAGCTATGTGAAATGTGATGGGATAACTGTATTACAATAATATACGCAAGTTCCCCTCAGAAACTGAGGAAACACAAGGAGCGAACACACAGTGGTGAGAAGCGTTCACCCATGCAGAGACGCTAATTATAAGCTTGTTCCGCTACTTATTTTCGAAAGCAATTCGCATTTCGTTATAACGGAGCACATTTCTTTTGTTTTTCTTTGTCTGTGGCACTCGGAAAAGACTTCGTTATAACGGAAATTTCGCTATAACCGTGTTCGTTATAAGCGAATTTTGTACCATAGACTTTCATGGTGATAATTTTGGGACCAGAAGATTTACTTCGTTATAACGAAATTTCGTTATTATACAAATGATGCACAGGATACGAAATAATCCTGTGCATCATTTGTTTTATAAAATGGGACGAAAATTCGAAAACTAACAGCATTTTTCAGCGTTTTTCACATACCTTTGTGGGTCAAGACGTCCGAAGATGTTCGTCCCAAACATTTACGCACGTCGCACTCGGAACTCCCGCACATATAATTATGATGGGGGGTTGGGTTTCCGGACACTTAAGTTCCCGCATGAAAACTTACTTATTTTACATAGAATATGCACCCTTTACCTTAAAGACTTGATATAGACTCCTCATATAGGCCTACTAGACAACATACTCTGAAAACGGCGTGAGAATTAACCTGCTAAATCGTCATTTGCCCTTCAAAGTGACTCCATGTACGCGTCCGGTCCCACAACGCTTGGTCTACTGTACACTGTACGTATGATACGTACGCCACACATGTTATGTATGCACGAGGGAAGAAAGGCCGGCCGGCCGGCAGCCCGAACTACACTGTAGAAGTTGTTTACAGGATTGACAGCGCGTATGCATGCAATTCAAAGGAGCCGCCGTGCGCACAGACGATCGGCAATAGGATTTAACACGCAGTGCAATGGGACTGAGTAACCAAAGCACATGTGACTCATTTCAGCGCTTCCTATTGGCTACATTCTTGAACCCATTTTATAAAAACCGTGTTCATTGTAACGGGAGTGCACTGTATATATTTTTTTCTTTTCAATTTCAAGCTATTTAATGTTTCTTGTACATCTTTAAAATTTGTGTTTCCAGCCTAGACTTTACTCCCCTGGACTCGTCTGCAGTTCTGGCCTTGAGCAGCATGGCCAAACACCGCAAGGACTTTGAGAAGAGCCCCACCCGCCCCATCATCTCATCCTCCTCCCACACCTCCCTGCCCCCATTCATCTTGTCACCCTCGGGGGGCAGTGCCAGCGCCCCCTCCTCCCCCTCAAAGGGAATGAAGAAACTGCAGCTGGGTGATCAAGGCAAGGGGAAGAGACCCATGAATGCTTTCATGCTGTTTGCCAAGAAGTTCAGACTTGAGTACACTCAGCTGTACCCTGACAAGGATAACAGGTACTTACTGCCAACTTAGATCATTCCTGACTTTTCTCAAGCTCATCTGACATCAGAATCTTATTCATACTTAACTTTATTCATTCACCATGTCTCATCTTACATGAAAGACAGCTTAGTGTAAAAATTTTCTCAAAGACAGAGGAGGGCAGACTTTCAATTATCTATCTTTTCATCTGAACACTGAACGACACATCATATTTAACATCTGAAGTGGTGTTATGCAAAATTTGTGATACTTATTGATACTTATGATAGGTAAATATTGGACAGTCTCAAAACAACAATGATCCTGAGCATCATTTGATTTATTTTGCTGAGAATCTGTGAATAAATGAGTGAATGATTTACAAATGTACAAGGATGTGTTGTTCCATACACAGATATTTCAGCATGATCATGGATGACACTATGTAACACACAGGGCTCTATCAGTTATGCTGTGAATGAATGAACTGGTGAATGAATGACATCAATTATGTATCATGTTTGTCTTTACACAGAGCCATCAGCGTTATTCTTGGCAACAAGTGGAAGAAGATGAAGTTGGAGGAGAGACGTGTCTTCTCTCAGGAGGCCAAGCAGCTGGCAGAGGAACACAAGAAAATCCACCCAGACTGCTGGAAGAGAAAGCGGGCACACTCAACCAGCTCGGTGGTAAACCTCACTCTCCTATGATCATACTCATACTCTCGGTATTGTACTCAGCTATCCCTTTAAGGAGATTGGGGGGGGGGGGTATACACGGTAGATGAGTTGTAGTAATTGTGAATATAGTTTATTTGATCAATGTCTTTGTGCTATTTACACGTACAATAGAGGAGTATGGTATAATATTTCTGTGTAATCCAACTTCATATTTCTTGATTACATGTCTATTTACAAATATGCTTTTTATCTTATCTCCACCACTGGAAAAACATGAAAAATTGTCACAGATGAAATTAGTGAAGAAATCATGCTGATAGATAGATTGATAATGCTATAATGTAATTTGTAAATTAGTTTTATGAGGTTTTTGAAAAGCAGGAAAGTCTATATTTCATCTATGTTATGCCAGTATTAGCCATGGAGCAGCATGTTATGTGTATTGTGTGTTGCAGAGATGCCATTCTACCAGTGGATATCACAGCCGTACATAGAAGACTGTCCATCAGTGCTCAGCTATACCTTTGAGCATTACTTTTCTTGAATGATTACAATGGTTGCATATATCTCACAGTATCTGACTCGAGAGTTTCATAACAGTATAACAATGGACAATCTTTTAGTGATTGCAAGTCATTTAGTTAAGGCAACAGCTGAAATGCTTACAGCTTCTGTGCTGATGCTAAGCTGTTGTTGAGGTGGCTGCTCAAACCACTCTTGTGATTTTGACTGCCCCTGTCCCTTTCCTGTATCAGTGCCCATTCTGAAAAATCCTTTCTTTTTTGTCCCCCCCCCCCCCCCCCCTGACAGCAGCACTCATGACGCTTGGCCTGATCCACCCTCATGCAGCACACCAACCAATGGTGCCTCACTGAAGCAGCTACAGAACAGAAATAGCTTTCCTCAGGTCATCTAGCCTTCTTCGCGACAGAGGGCTCGTCAACCCTGCTGAATTTTGTATGTTCATCCGCCATCGTTCTTTGCCCGTGGTAATGACTCTCTGTTGCTTGTTGATTTTTTACGTAGTATTTTCATTGCTGTATCCCAAAGAAAGGTCGATGTCATGTAACCCAGTAATATACTGAGTAACTGCAACACATCGTCGGCTGAGAATGATAAGGGCGTTAAGTTGCCACTAAACCCATAGTGTTCACGACCACTTAACGCCCTTCTCATTCTCAACAGACGACATGTAGTTTGTGTATTCAAGATGATAGGGAGCATATGATGAATATTCTTATATAAGTCATGCTAGTCTGGCTCTGCCTTGTTTTATTTTGGAACCTCGTTCATATTATGGAAACACACAGTATTGTCTGTAGTGCTGATATGATGTACCACAGTCTGGTATTCACAGATTTATTTTTGCCTCATAGATTCCCTTAATTATGGGTTTTGCATTCAAATCTACTTCATCCTGTATAGAACACACTCTACAATGTCTTGTTGTCAGGTTTTGTTTTGTTTTTGTTTTTTTATGTTTCTTTTTTTTTAAGAGTCCTGCTGCATGCAGGAAGACACATCATTTGTGTGCAGTACAAACATATTAAAGGCGTCAATCTGATTTCTCAGTCTTCGAGTCTCGTTAGTCTTTATGCCTATTGTATGTCATGATATGTATGACTTGTGAAAGACACTTACTGACTGTCACAGAGAGTGTTTTTTTTTATAAAGCAAACTATCTTTTCTTGTGAAAATTTTCAGAGAGGGAGAAAGAGAGTTATAAATAGGTGTGACAAAATTACCTTTTTTTCCATCGTACATATATGTAGGCCTATGCATTGTGTGTCAAACTATTGCTTTTTCTTGACTGTAGAGTTAAATGCTATTTGCAGTGTAGAGATGTCTTGCCAACAGTTTCTTAACTCACATCAGACAAGATGCCATGCATTTGCTGTTTTGAAATACTTCTGTTATGCCACATTTGAGGAAATATTCATTATTTATTTCTTTTATTGTGGGTAAGGTCATGGATTGTTTCTTTAGTTCACTGTCATTAACTTGAAAAATTTTTAATACTTCATTATGTTATGCCATGATTTAAACTGAGTTACTTTGATAGAAAAGGTAAAAGTACTGCTGAAGTTTCACATTTTTCATTCAGATTTTGTGAAATTTATTTATTAAAAGAATCCAGCAGCTGACAGCATTCAACATACAGTTCATGGATAATTTGGATGTTTAGTGCCTGTAGTAGATGTGAGAAATACTATTTTTACTTCATCCCATTTACAAGTGGATAATCTGCCATGAAGATATGAGTCCTTCCCCTAATTAGACCTTCTGTTTAGAGTTTCATGAGTTTGAGTTGAATTTGTGATAGTCTTTGTATTCCAGACCTCATTCTTATCTTGAAGTGGCAACTCACTTTAGAAATGTCAAAACTGAGGCCAACATCCTGAAGTTATGCATGCTTTTCTGAGTGATTTTTGGTTCTAAAGGGTAAAGCATCTATTTAGAGTTGCAGATTTGATTACCTTGTGGCTATATCTCCCATCAGGTCAAATCTGAGCCATACTTTTCTCCACAGTCCATCATCTAGATACATTCACACAATGTGCAGCAAAAAAACAATACTTTCATGTGCATGCATTTTTTTTTCTTCTTCTAAGTACTATTTAACACCTTGATGTTTGTTTGGGCCATGTGACTGACAGAATCCTGATATTGGTTTTGGTTGGAGCTCATTTAAATTCACTTGGAATAGACTAATTTCAGTACAATCAGACATGAAATAAGAATGTTATGGAATTTTCACACTTCACATGTCTTCTCAAATCAGGGCAACCACATGTTCATGTAGAAGAGATGGTGATGTAATCAACTCACAAAACATTTTGGAGACCTGTGCGCAAGTCTATACTAATTTTACCTTGTTTGACATGATATGAGGATGGTTATCCTGTGGCATAAGGTCCTTATGCTGTTATGACCATTACCTCCTTCTGCTCCTCCCTTCTGGGAGCTCTGTAGAGACCCTGCGTCATAATCATGATGGGTAAATTCTTTATCACTGGCGACTCGTGTTAGAAGTCCTCGGAAATGGCAGTTTTCTGACATTATATCAAAATTTTGTTATATCCGAACAAATAAAAGTATATAAAGATAATAATTTTGGAACCTGGATTTTTACTCTGTTGGAACAGAAATTTGTCATGAATGTGTTCGTTTTAACAGCAGCACTCTGTACCACCACCATCTGTTATGTTCGCATTTCCTATCCTTCAGTAAGAGGCAAAGTGGTATGCACTGGTTGGGAGGGAGGGGGTTTGGCGGAAGGCAGGTTAGGTTGAAATTATATAAGTGTTGAAGCCACTGTTGCTTACCACCAATGACACATCATGACTGAGGTTATTTTCCTATTTAATGATGTACATATGGTATCAATATTCCTCTCCTGTCAGCTGATGTGATCAGAGATTTGTGTTCACTTCTACATTTGTCTTATTTATGTGTTGACACATGACAGCATATCTTGACACAGATGTACAGATATTTTGTTTCCCCTTAAATATTTTTCATCCTGACGTGAAGCTAGAGATATTTCTCTTTACGTTTAGTTCGCATGCTTAGTAAAAGTAAATGAATATTTCAGACATATAACAGTAAATTGATTGTGGTTACTATTCATGTAAGTAGACTGAACTGTGTTGTTTAGCATCTCTTTACTACTCTGTTAAATATAAGGGGGTTTAGAGAACAGTTGCTCATAAATCATACTGAAATGTATTATAATCACCATTTCAAACAAAAACATAGACATGAATGCAATCTTGAAGAGATTGTGTACTTTCAGTATTGTCATTCTTTGATTGATTAGTTCTTTGAGAATTAGGAACCACAGTATTTCAAAATAGATTATTTCTTTGGGACATGTTAGTTTGCATAATGATAGTCATTTTTATATAATAAAAGTTCAGAAACTGTATTGGTTTGTTGGATTTTGATGATCTGTTTATAAAATCATACTTATTACTGTTCCTAGTTGTAAATATAGAGCTAGTGTATATTGCCCTGATCAATGAGTTTCTTCAATATAATCAGTGATTT
>NW_027271825.1:107500-129149 GCF_040938485.1 Diadema antillarum
AGACTTCCGACTCCCGAACGGAGGATCGTGAGTTCGAATCCCGCCCAGTGCTTACATCCTTGGACAAGATGTTTTTACCCACAATGTCCCTCTCGACCCAGGTGTATAAATGGGTACCTGGCAACGCTAGGGTAATAATAATAGCAGGGCCCTCTGGTAGAGCAGTGGCAACACTGAAGAGGCTACCCTGGGTAAATAAGACCGTATTATTATTATTATTATTATTATTATTCGTTAGGGATTACTTCACCGTCCTGGGAATTCCCAGGATCATGAAACATTTGTGTTAATATGTCCCCCAGTAAGACATTCAAAATGTTCTTACTGTGACTTATATGAGTGATAGTTTCTTATAACCATGTCCTTAGAACATCGTCGTATCATTACATGTGACAATATGTTGTTTTCGTTGTATGATTATCGTTTTCTGATTTTTGATAGCTACCAATATTAGATTTGTGTTATCATCATATCATCTTAATCACAAAATTCTGTCTTTGCCATTATCAATATTAACATTATCTTTATCATTATCATAAGCATGAGCATAATCAGTATCATTGTTCGAATGATAATTACCTCAGATACATGTATCATCATTACCACTTTCCTTTCCATCATTATGATGGTACTACTAGCAATCTCGAACTTTCAATTATAGTCAGCATGCAACATTGTAAACACAATCATCGATAGGCTGACCTGTGATGAGATGCTATTTCTAGTTTACTTGATTTCTCTTTATATCAATGCGCCACGTCTCATATTATGACCACTGTGGTAATACACACTCTTTCGCGAGTCATTATAATCGCTTACATGCACCACCACGGCGTTTCAGTTTAGCAACGGGGCATTTTGCCCTTTTTGCGCTATAATCAATCTTCAACTGCTTCCTCTCACACCACAAATATTATTTCCGTTGCCTGGTGCTGGTCGGGCTCGTCTGGGAGAAAACCCACCTGCCTCTTCTCTGTGTCACCATGACAACAACTCACAAACTGCTCTGACTATGTGGAGACACAAATTGAGGATTCTCCCCCCTCCCCCGGATAACAATGAGTTTGGATTGGATTACAGCCAAACCAGCGGCTATACACAAGCCGACACTACCGAGAATTGGCAAAGTCCAAGTTAACCGTACTTCTAAGATAACTACGGTCAAAGGAGACAGTTGCGTTACACGAACATACGTCACCCTTTGGCCCCCTGGGTAGAGCGCCAAACACGCTCTGAGGTAAATCAATATCGTCTGTTTGCCGGCTCTGGGGAATTCAAGAACATGGACGCAGAGCTATTGAAACGACAACCATCATTATAGCCTGTCTAACTATGTCCTTGTATCGCAAGTTAAGAAACCTTGATGGAAGGAGAAAAGGGAAATGGAAGCTTCGTTTTGAAGGAAATCAAAATAGAAATATTCCTTGGTCTTAAACCTCTGGACATATACACTCATATACACGCACACGCATACAAACACACGCAACTATATATTGGCAGCAAAACTTGCACAGAGACGTGGCTGATGTTGGGTTGCACCCTTTTAATTAAGCTTTCGCTTTCGGGCGAATTACCCTTCTTCAGAATCTACAATGACAACAACATATAAACAATGCGTTTGGCCCGAAAGCTAAATTAAAGGGATGCAAACCAACATCAGCCATGTCTCTGTGCAAGTTTTGCTGCCAATATATCTAACTGTCCTTGCACCGCCCCGCCGTGTTCTGGTTCAGTCCATTGCTGTCACTATATATATATATATATATATATATATATATATATATATATATATATATATACATATATATATCATATAATATATCTATATACATATTTTTGTGTGTACTTGCGATTTTCTATATATATATTTTTTTTTTTTACTAGCCGGGTGACATAAGGCATAATTATACATCAAGCTGTTTGTTAGATAAGTCATATTGTAAACTATCCCCTACAAACTCACATGTAAACAAAACATGATTTTTTTCAACGAAACACATGCAGGAGAAGAGGCAACTTAGCGCGATATTAACATACATTATCCGCAAAACTAGTAAATATTTCGTTTATCTCTTCTGTACATCAAAACCTCTTGATTACAGATAATTATATAGTAGAGACCTATTATGTGTCTTAAGAATTTTGATCGTATGAGGTTACATTACGGTCATTGATACAAACAAATAGCACACACTCAGATGCAGTTTACACAATTACACACACACACCCACAAACATACACACACATATATGTATATATATATATATATATATATATATATATATATATATATATGAGGAGTTTGTTCGCAAAAACCGATAAGTCCATTTTTGAAGATTTTGAAGTACTGTCTCTGTCATAAAGGACAATACCTTTTAAATTATATATTGGTCACTACATATAAAGGTACATTTTTGAAGTAATGGTCAAAAGAAGCAAAAACAAACTCTTCATACATGTATACGCACATACAAATACTCAGTATCCGAATGCACACAATTCTATACTTATGTGTGTGTATATTTGTGTGTACCATTGCTAGAGCGAGAAACGATTTACTGATACGTGCGATATTTAGCTTTATTGAAAGTTTCGATCTTATGTGTTTGCTAGAGAGAAAATTATTTGGCATTCAAGCTATGGAGGTCGCGGTCACATGTGGTAGGTTCTCACAAAATACGTTAAATGCGCTAAATTTACCACAGAGACAAGCACATTTCATGTGATTTGGTTCAAACGCCATCTACTACAGTACACAAATTCACAACGCATGTGCTTGGTTAATTTGAAAATCCATCCCAATTTTCCTTCGCAAGGTATTTTGACTGAGTTCCCTAAGATACGGGTGAAACAGACGGTGACATTATTCCGTATAGAGGCAACGTAGAACAATTCAAAATACAAATCTAGATGTGCATATTTTGCATGTGAATTTATTATGATTCATTACATGTATAATGTCATTATTCTCTAACTGATTAACTGACTAACTAAAACAATTATTATGGTGCAGCAATGGTATATACAATAAAAGTGACATTCAGTCCGTTGATCCTTCACTGAAAATTTGGAAATTATTTCAGAAATGCAGAATCGCAAGTCAAAAAGTTGCACTAAAATATTCAAAATAAGATTTTACACTTAAAGGGATAGTACAGTATTGGTGGAGATGAGAATTGGGCTTTTAATTTTTTGCGAGATACCAAGAAAACACTTATGATATAGTACAGAGCACACCATTTTAAGAGGAATTCAAAGTTTATTTGATGAAAATCGGGTTTGGAATGAATGAAACATCCAAAAACAAAGTAAAACAAAGCGATCGTAATAAAGTGTGGGTCCCACACTTTATTAAAATCGCCCTTTTTTTGGATATCTCAGCCATTTCAAAACCAATTTTCATCAAATAGACGTTGAATTCCTCATAGAATTACATGCTCTTTCATATTTCATAAGAAGTTTCTCATTATCTCACCAAAAAATGTTAGAAACCTGAAATTATGTCTCAACCAAAACTGTACGATCCCTTTAAAATCGCAAAATTCTCAATTGTAAATCATAACATAACATATTCTGAAAAGCGCAAAGTCAATACTGCAGTGTACACTTGGCATCTTTTCATAGTCAATTTCTACACAATCAGTATGCTTATGATATATGGAGTGCATACTAAGTGTCACCCCCTTTAAGTCTGTTGACATTATGTCCCAATAAGCGGCGCCCTCACTCACATCTGACACGTAGCTACCCGTGTTCCAGTTTGCATGAATGGGCGTCTCTTTTGCTGCAGAGCGCACGACGGGAAAGAAGGGTTGCAGGTGGCTTGAGCGATCCGCCGGTGACAATTCTGATGTGCCTTGCTTTTCATCCTCGCCTGTGTATCTCCTCTCGTTTCTACGGCGATATTGGATCTTCCCAGGCGCATTATTTCGGATAGTATGCAGTCGGGTCGTCACTGTTGATTCGTCAAGATCTGCCTGTGCCGCATTCCGGCATATTTTGGGGGATTTATTCGGAATGCCATCAATTTCCTCTTAACATTTATGAGAGCATCTTCGGGTTCTCACATTTTAGTTATAGTGCATTGTCTTTGAGGAAAAAAAGAAGAAATGTTTTGATATTGACATTTTCTGGCGCCAAAGCACTAAATCATGTATCTTGACGACAAGGAACTTCTGAAACAGACTGAAAATGGGTCGCAGTGGTGGAATGTTGGACTTTTGACACTCATTTTCTGATTTACGAGTCATCTGGAAAATAGAATCATGAATACAGCTTCCCAGGACGACGGGACGGTTTTCTCCAGAGCGACGACTCTTCACGATATAAAAGTAAGGAACGTAATACGTTCTTTTTCAGTAGCATACACTGCTCATTATTTCATAAAAAGTTGTATCACCCTTCAATCATCAATCATATTGCATCTATTCTATTCTTTCGGGATTATGTCGTATCATATCCACTGCAATATTTCTATCAAAACATTTCCCCTCTCTTTGTTTGCACGCACTTATATATAATGTATATAATTATACTTGAAGCAATTCAACTTTGACTGGAGGAACAATCAGATATACATATCGCAACATTACTATATGGTTTCGCAGGGCATCTAATTAGAACTCCTCTTTTTCCATCTAAAAAATGTGATCATCCTTAACTCTCCGCACGATAACTATGTAAATTAATTCGAAGCTACTCCCTTCATTTAATGCATAAATCTTTACATACATTTATGTGGAACACTTGTATAGCATCATGCCACATTAATTTTTCATAATAAGGATTATGTATTGAGATCATTAGATCACAACTACGCAGTAAATAAATAATCATATCTTTGCGATATATGATATCAATACCATTATAGTCATTATTATCATATAAATCTAACCTTAATACCACTGTTGAAACACTAGCGAATTACGAATATCATAAGTATGAGTCAAATTGCGACTATTAAATCATGAAAACATTTCAATCATAATGTGTTATGTCGTTTCTGTTAAGAAGACGTTACTCTCTTCCTTATTTTGTCCACTTGACCCAAGATTGGATATAATGTCCGTAGCAGGCAGTGACAGGAAGAGTGGAGGGCACAAGCCTAATTAGCGGAAAACTATAGGAACTAATGACTTCACAATGCAGACGGCTGACGCTTCTGGGCCCCATTTCATTGAAAAAAAAGAAGAAGAATTGACATGATTGCAACTCTTGCTGGAATGTCAGTTGTCATGGTAATGACAAGAATCCAGCGCCCTAATTGGCATGTTGATATGGGAAGTTGACGTTCCAGCAAGAGTTGCTATCCTAGCATCCTTTATGAAATGGGACCTGCTGTCTTCTTGAGATATGAAAATGTTCCATTATCGATCTGTAAAGTACTGTGACGACATCAAGATAAAGCTGAAGTTATGATAGCATGGTCTTGGTCTGGAAACGTTTTTAAGAAAATAGAGAACTCGAAGAGAATTTTGTAAGAGTGCCTTCATTCTTCCTTGTCAATTAATGCGCAGATTACTATCAACGCAATCAATTTCTGCTAATATGAAGTGTTTTGCATGCAAGTAGGCCTTATATTTTAGGTGGTACTATATCGTATATGATTTTTTTCTGCTGATACCACATTATCTTATCATGTGCTACATGGGGAAATGGGTTGTTTAAGATGAAGTCCTAACCTATCTCCGAAAATACAACACACTCGCTTTCACACTTTTTCCTTTCGATAATTCCACAATGTATAGACTATGCATGACACACATACATGTTTACTATGTGCATAAAATGTAACTTAACTTGCAACTTGTAAACATTACGTTCTATCAGCGAAGAAGCAAGACAATACGTAAACATTGATAACATATAGAAGCAAAACATAGGCATTTGTTTACTCACGGAACATTGTAATAATATGCAATGTAAAACACGTTTTAAAAGTGCAAAACTGAAAAAAGTAGTGTCATTCTTGGAGGAAGATGATAGAAGTGTCAGTGATGATAATTACGATAATTGTTATTATTATGAAACCGATTGAAGAGAGTGATTAGCGTTTCTTTGATTAACACAATTGTGAAAGTTGAATTATAAGGATGCCTCTTTGATTATCATGACTAGCATAGTATCATAATGACCACAAACACCGAAGCCAAATTATATTCCAGATGTAGCATGATTACACAAAGCATTGTCAAACGTAAAGCATGCATACATGCAGGACAAAACTAGAGAAAAGGATGCTAGCAACTTACGCCCTGTGCGCGCAATCACCTCTCCATAGGTGCACCTGTTCAGGAAATGGTGGCATCTCCGTGCCGGGGGAGTGCCATTAGGCCGATGGCAGTATATCATGTGACACGCCATAATGGGTGAGGCCCTTTACTAAGGATATACCCATCTCCCCCTTGTCGTGAGTTGATATTCGTTCAAATGGGATGGTAGCTGCATGCTTCTTAGATCTTACAGGATGCATCACACCTCCTTTCAACAATTATCCCCACCCATGAGTGGTACACCGGCCAGTGGCGTCATTTAATGTTTTCTTGTGAGAATATAATTATTATTATGGGTAATCCCATTCAGAACCATACAGGCCTACAAAAATAGGCGGCATATATTTATACGTTATAGAAAAACAAAACTAGAATAAAAATATATAAGAGTCTTACTTAGGCATTAAATCATGTCAAAGTAGTTGCATCAAACACAAATAATAATCCAGATTTTAGACATTCCACAGTAGATTATGTGTTATGCACTATAGGCTGCGTGATGGAAAAGGTGATGAAGTCAAAACGTATTGACTGATATCATTTGAAACGTTTCTCAGAGTTTTTATTGTGTGGGAACTTAAACGAACTGACGTAATTTAATTCTTAACCTTAAGAAGGAAACACACTAACGAACACCACGTTTTTAACGTGATAATTACTATTCCATTCTATTCAATTCAAATGAAATGTTATATCCAATAGCACTTTTTCCCCACTAAACACAGTTAAAATTATTAAACTCAAAAGTGAATGAAGTGCCAGCTTTGGTCGATTAACAACTGAAACGAATTATTTGCCATGGTAATTATTCGAACGTTAAGAATAACTTCATCTGTGCTCAGTGGCAACTATAAAGCCTGCCTGAGGTTCCTTAAGGGTGCCCCATGTATAGCAATTCTGACCATGATGGAAAAATATTGAACAAAATAGCATGATAAGAATCGATCCTTCTGCTTTGGCATTGGGTCAGACAAAGCAAAGGATTTTGAAGGATTCTATTACTCTGCTTATTCCTTTATGAAGCTGCTGACGTTTGCAACTAAAACAGGTGTTTTTGTGACTTGCGTCCCCGTGTATCATGCCATGTATCTTTTAGACGTGGATGTGAGTTGTGACAAATTTAGCCACAAATGTAAAGGACGAACGGTAATTATTTTTCATCGTTCGCGTTGGATTTGTAATAATAGGCTGTCTCTACACTTTGCAATCCACCTGTCGGCGAGGGATTGTATACGGCTTATACCATCTGCATCCATCTATAATAAGATTCAGTCAAGTGTAGCCCTTGTAAGGGTATAGCGCGTTCTCCCCCGCCATTGTATGCCAATCCAAGCGTTATCAATGCTTGTATGTGCATTTCGTTGAAATATCTGTTTCGCGGTTGTTCATGTGGAATGTTTTATAAGACCTTGTCATTACAGAAGGGACATAACAGCATAATGTAATATTACAGTTCATACAGTAATAGAGTTTTACCCCCAAGCTCAGACATATATGTCCCCTAAGGAACCTTTGATAATTCTATAGTGTAAAGCTGTCCTTGATAAAAGCTATTGCTAGTATACGCCAATTTTCCCTGTATACGGCACATTTTTCTCAAGTTCATTTCCGGTGAGATGAAGCTAAAATTAACGATAGCAATAACATTGAGTATACTGCACCCTAGACAAACTACTACAATCCCTATCTACTGTGTTATTTACACAAATATAAAATGTCACTTTCTTCCTATGACTTCATCACGTATAAAAGACTTTGTGATGTTTCTGTTTTGTAACACAAACTTGAACCGTTTATGAATAACACCAGTACATTATTCTTGGCATCGTAGCCATTCTTTAGACTGAAGATACATGTACTGTTTAAGTCATTATCATTTTCTTTAACGGGCTCCAAACTAGGCTGCTCTTCACAACAAGATGTGTCATCACTATAGCACCATTTCACCAAAATACAGCACCGCAGTGGTTATCAATTACATTCAAACTTCTATGCAAAAACAATGGAATCTTTGTGAGCCAAACGTTTATTCGTGTTTCACAATTAGAATAATGAGTGATCATTTTTTAAGTAACTTGCATCAGTTTTGTAGGGAAATGCAACATATGGGTCTGACAATGATTAACGGTTACCCCGAAGGTTTGACTCTATTAACCTTGAGTAATCTTTTATCTATCACATTGCAAAACAATTTTGAGATTTATGGCAAATAATCTGCTCATAATAATGTCATCTATTCAATTTCTCAATTACAAATAGCTTTCAACGAAATTGCTCAGCGTCCTCCAGTAGATCCAACAATTCTCTTGTATGCAAATTCATATTCCCTAAGTGCAAAGTCAGTCCATAATCTAGGTGACTTTCACTTATGCTTATAGTAAAGAAGAAGAAGAAAAACAGAAATACACAAAGAAACAGGACCTTCATACAAGCCTACATGATATATCTTGTTTACAATTAAATCAACAAGAGTAGAATGCTTGCTCCGTATCAAATTATTGTTGAGTTGTAAAAACTTAGCAATGATGACTTTCAAAGAGAGGGGTTTGTACCTCAAAGCGAGAGTTGTGAGGTGATAGAGTCATTTCTTCATCCGATTTGTATATTTAGTTGGCTCAATGACATTAATATATCGAGCAATTTATATAAGTACAAGTACCATGCGATCGATTTGAAAATACTGGAGACACATCTCTAGAAGCACCAGAACTTGTGATGAGTATATGCCCCTCAACACGAATGATATTACATCTCATAATATGCAGTATCATGGTAAATAGAACAGAAAAACCGAGGTAAGGACAAAGAGAGAGACAGAGACAGAGACAGAGGCAACAACAGAAACAAATACAGGGACACTGACATTGACTGGGACATCAATTTTGACCTGAATAGCACTAGTGATAATAGGGACATGGAACCCAACAGTTCAGTTCAGTTTCAGTTTAGTTTTATTCACCATCAATTTACGAGTATACAATAAGAAAGATACACAAAGATACATAATTATATAAAAAGTAAACAAAAACAAAGCAGAAACAATTAAACTTGATGGTGGGAACCCCAGGAGAAGCAGTGCTTATAAATAGGAGCCCCAGTAATGTTTAAATATTAATATACATGTAAAACAAACAAGCAAAAGAATTAATATACATTTCAAGGTTGTACATCGTGGGAATGGGAAAGCGAGCCAGAACAAATGTGTAATACAGAAGGGATTTTCGAGGGTGTTTGGGAAATGGAGCCTTTTATCATAGAGAATGGAACCTTGAGACCTTTCTGAAAAGGCTTTTTACTTTAGAATTGTGTAACTATCCGGTTTTATGATGGATTTTGGTGAAGATTTCACCGAATCTGTTCCATTGCTTTTATCCTGATTCTAAGAGTCGCTCCGAGCCTCCTGTGACACTTCATGTTAAATTCAAATCGTAAATATAATTATATTAGCTACGTGCAAAACTTTACATTGAAGAAAATTGCATAAAAACGTAAATCATCATCTTAACGAAATAGAAAAAAAAATCGAAAATATGATTCGACCAAGGAGGATGACGATGATATGAAAAGATAAATGAATGACACAAGAATGCAATGGCTTCAAAAATATATATGCCTCACGTGAATGTACGATGGTATTATTGAAACCGTAACCACTTTCAAAAATGGGCGTTCATCTCAAAATTCACACCGTCAGAAATGAGATAATGAGGGACATTAGTGATCAACGTCACGAGCTAATGGACAATCAAGCATATGAAGTATTATCACGATGATATAGCGTCCATTAACCAATCTTGACGTCACATCAGTGTTGGGACTGCGAAAATAAATTGGAAAGATTAGTCATTGTGGGCGATTTTAATTCCCAATATGACATGGCGTATCATGCGTCGCATAAGTGTCCTTAATCTGCGTTCTAATTGCTCCCTGTGTATGTTTTGTCGTTTTTTCCTCACCTAGGAAACGCTTCGGGCAAAGCCCTCAATTCTTCGCGTGGAGTTCGAGCACTGCGCGTGCGTCAACGAGGATGCAATCAGGGATTTGGTCGCCATTCTCAACCCGCGGTTAATGAGTCTTCGCGTGACGAGTATCCCGGAGTTTACAAACAATGCGGTGGCAATCCTCTCCGAACGGTGCCGTGATTTGCAGCACGTTCGTTTCGAATCGTGTCCGAGACTCGACCGCACGGCCTTGGTTCTTCTAGGTACCAACTGCAAGAACTTGAAATCGGTGACCTTCGCCAGGGGAGATGGTGTCGAGTGGAAGTTGGTAGACAATGCCGTGGACGCCTTGACCGAGCACTGCAAAGCTGCTCTTGAGGTGGCAAGTTTCATCAGTTTCGCGCGAATAACGGACAACGGACTTCGGTCCCTGAGCAAACAGTATTGCGCGAGTTTAAACACGGTCAATTTCAGCGAATGTGAGGCCATTAGCGATGATGGCCTTTATGCGCTCGCCGCTAATTGTACAAAACTAAAACACTTAGCCTTAAACAGGACTAGTATTTCCGACAAAGGTTTGGCGTATCTGGCGGAAAAACGGCGAGATTTGCTTGGCTTGGAGGTAGGACATTGCATTCGCGTTACAGATGCAGGAATCCGCAGTCTGGCTCGCTTCTGCCTCTCTCTGGAATCAATTAACGTGGAACATTGCCTGCAAATTACTGATGAGGCGCTAACAGCTCTCGCCCACGGCTGCTTCCAGCTCCAAACTCTAAACTTCAGTCGCACGGGTCTGACTTGCGTGCCCAGTTCCATCATCAGCCTCGGTAAGCTCAGGAAAATCGAAGTCCACATGTGCAAGGAGTTGAGTTCGCCGCCGCAGGAGATCATCGAACGCGAGGTCGATGGATTGGTGGATTACTTCTGTGAGAGGAATCTCGGCTATCGTCTGCGGATGATGGTGTTCGGGCCAGGCAGCGGCGGGAAGAGCAGCCTTGTGAAATCTATGTGCTCGGGCGTGGCTCAGAGGGTGGACACACCCACCGATGGGATGGAGATGACAATCTGGTGGCCGTTCCGGGGAACCAGCAATGGTAAACTACTAAGCATTCAAGTTTGTGCTGGCGTTAATCAAGTTTGTATTTTTTTTTTTTGCCATATCAATTTTTGATGTTGCTGCTTTGATTATCATCAGTGTTATCATTATTACCATCATCACATAAACATTGCTGTTACCAATGCTTCAACATTTTCTTACTTGTTTTTCGGTCAATCTTTTCTTTGATATGGTTATCATTGGCAGCAACAGTATTTAATTTCAGAGACGCCACATCCTTTGCACTATCGTCACACTCCCTTTGGTCTACCGTAGACATAGATGTACTAAAGCCCCAAGTCAGCACATAACCGCTTGGTATATGATTGATCAATATACTGATTCGTTTGTCGTATCAGTGAGCTGGTTATAAAACCCAACTCATCGTCATTTTCCGTAGTCATTACTGGTTCATGTTAACATTACTGTAACCATTGTCATTCAATCTCTTATGATGATTCATTTCAACTTGCTACTGTTGTGCTTATGTTATTTCATCCTTTTACACATCCACTTCTAAACATACGCGAAGAACTACAGTGAACAAAGTTAGTTTTACTACATTGTCTCGTGTAATGATGGGCACACCACCGTTCTATTCTTTTATTTCGTCAGCCTACAAGCTGTAAACGCCGCACTCACCATTAAACACATATACACGGCACACTTGTATACACATTTATGACAGCAACACACAGTATACACCCACAATTGCAATATCTCGATCCATGTGTATAGAGAGTTAATTGACTTTAATACAACACGGTAAACGAGGTCACGCACGCCTTTGAGTATTTGAGAAATGATGACATCATTGGTACAATTTACTTCACCATTCGAGGAGAGGAGGAGGGTGAGGTGGGACAATGTTTACCTACAATCGATTCTGAGCGATGTCTTTTAATTAAGCACAGGAAAGGAGAGAGAGTGTCCGCTGTCCTTAGATCGCCGCCGGCAACGGGCATTATGAGGGTCGCCGCCGTGAATCGATCTATTCTGAAATGCACCATTTCTTAAACGATGACTTCAAAGTCCTCTTTTCAGGTGTCACAGCCAAATACCATTGACTTATGATATTTCAACAAAACTTGTATGATTATGAGGCAAAGCGTATAAAGACACTCAATAGCACTTAAAAGTTTTGATACAATGATGTCATTTTGGAAATGAATGCAATGAATATTTGTTTGTCTCAACACAAATTACAGTCATATAGATGAAATCATAACCTACATAGATGTATTCATGCACATACATATCTATCTTTGAACATCTATCTATATATCTTAATATCTTTATCAATTAATTAATTCATCTATTTATTCAATTATTCATTGGTTAATTCATTGGCATTGATTGCTTTGTTCATAGCACAATGTAGCCCTTTTAACATAGTACATATTGAGTGCTTGTGTGTAAAGCGTGTTTGTGTATGATTGAAATGTGTGTGCAACAATTCTGTGGTAAATCCGCATATAGAGGCTTATCGGGCAAGATTTGCGAAGCATATTGTTTCATGTTTTTGCTGCTTTCTGGCACAAGTGATATATCTTTCTCTCATTTTCTTCCTAAGACACCTTGCTGGATCGTAAGCTGACGGCTGGGGAAAGAAGTCTAGCGGTGGAAGTGTGGGACCTCTCTGGGAGACCGGTAAATATCAACCAAACTGTGTTAATTTCAACATTTTTAAACGCCTATGTGTTCATGCATACACATAACACACACTCAGACACACACACACACACACACACACACGCACACATATACATGCATTTCTACTTATGATCATATTTGTAAGTGTGTATTTACAGCACTTCCACGATCAGTGTACGACTATTTTTCAAGTTATTTATACACAGTCAAAAGAGCATGGTTATTAACCGATCATTGTACATCATAACACGTAATTGGTACACATTTGTTTCCCCTTCGACTGCTTTAACAATACTAGCTATTTGGTTGCGATTGAACGGGATTATTAAACGAGATAAAACATCTTTATTTGGAACTGATTTCATTTCTCCAAAGATTGAAGTAACCGTTCGTCGACATTAACACGAAGCTCACCTCCCCACCCACCCACCCCCGTGAATAAACAACCTCATTCAAAATGAACTTTGTCTGTCAAACAATTTTTCTGCGATGATCATTTCTTCTCAGGTTTGCTTCCTTGAAAGATCTAGAGAGGTTCAATTACAGACGACATGGTTAAAAAGATATTTGTAATAACGTTAATGTTGGCGTAAAACAAAGCAAGATGTAGATTCTCGAATGTCTTCGAAATTGTCATTTCCTTTGACCTCATCATCGAAAATTATGGTAATTATATACCGTTATTAGAACAAACGGGAATAACATTGACGTCTGAAACAGTTTGAAACCCTCATTGCCAGAGATGGTCTTTTTATTTTCACTCCCATCTTGTGGCCATGATAAAAAAAAAGGCCCTCGAAGTCATCACCGGAGCAGGTAGTTTCTCAGTTTGTTGAAGGAGAGTAATCATTCGGATTAAAAACTGAGAAGCTTTAGACATCCCTTGTCACAAGGCAAGACAAGATAAGATCGTAAAAGGACCTTCTTTTTCCTTCTCCCTCCTGAAGAGAGGGCAAAGATTTAATCAGTGTTCGGGCGGCAGCAGCAGAATGAGAAATTGTAGAAGACGAGAGAAATACTAGTACACAAGTACAACAATCAGTGAGAAAATAAAATAAATCAGTATGCCTGGAAGTGGTTTCCTTCATAAGATGTACATTCAGCTTGGGGGTGATTTTACTAATACAGCAGAGAGAACAATGCTGTGAAAACAGACAAAGACGTGGCTAGAAAATGAAACCCTGTTTTATGTGACTCCAAAGAAAGTATCTTTTATTAAAGTTTGTATAATTCATTGGTGTCTAATCAAGCAGTCATCGTATAATGTAACAAAGAAACTTTGAGACTAAAGATTAGATATAAAGGTCACCTGTGGTAGAAGAGATTGATATACATTTTAAGAGTCTGCAAAAGATTGAAAAGATTTCTTTGTTTTTCCGGTTTTCATTTCATGATTAATAACATCTTGTTGGAGCGGTCTTGACAAGAAATTTTACCTCGTTACATGAGTAAAGAAAATACGATATATATTTTTTTCTCCGACACGTCAGCAAAAAAGGTTCAATACTATAATGGCTTTTAAGGCATCAACAAGCTTAAAAAATTCTTTCTTGCATCCCCAACTTACTTGTTGAGTGGGAAAATGTTACTATTTCTTTTCAGAGAACTCCGTCTTGGGAAATGTATCTCTCCTTGAAAGAGAGAATTGCTGTAGGGTGATTCAAGATATCAATTTTGTATGCAAAAAAGAAGAAGAAGGAAAATGGTCTTTCTCTATACGCATATAAAAGTGTTCAATAATATAAGGAGCTCATTTAGTACAAAAATTGATGTGCGGGGAAGAGTTGATCATGTTGATTCAAAAGTGACTTCGCTGAACAGTCTGTTTCGGCCCAAGAATCATCAGCAACTATGTAATACATCAATGTACCTACTTGAATAAAGGCTTGCATGCATATATTTATTGTATCAATATGTAAATAAAATAATGAATGGGCATAAGGCATAATGTAACACAATGGCAATGATCGGTCTCTGTGTTGTAAGCAACCACCTAAACTATGGAAACAACAACAGCAGCATGTTCAGGGTGGTTGTGTCCTAATTATGACGAACTCCGGAAAGTGGCTCATTCGAATTTTGTATATAGTCGATACCATGTGTAGTATGCTTTAACTGTCATCAGGGCTGTTCTGGCTCCATTCCAAATTGATTCGTGTTTTTCTTCTGCCGTTACCTAGCTCGCCGATTACAGGGTGTTAAGCAAATGACCTTTCTTTCCTTGAAAGCTTACGTTAAAAGACAGTGATGTACTCTTTCCCCCACCGTGTCGATGTGGGTTTTACCGTGACTACACGTCATTCCAAATAGACAACTGATGTAATCAGTTTCCTCTCGTTTAACAATGTTTACATGAGGAGAGCGAAAGTGGACACTATTCTGGATGTAGAGATCAGATAAATGTTAAATTTCTTCAGTATAGGGAGTAAACTAAATTGCCTGCTAAGGAAAAATAAAACCGAAGAAACATTATTGCAGTCTCTCAGAAAATAGCTACTGTAAAACCGGCAGACATATTCGTTTTGATTGCAGCAATCCTACGACAAACAATAAAGTAACCGGCTTGAAAAAAAAGAAGAATTCCTCTTTTTTTTGGAGAATACACCCCGGATTGTTTCCTATCTAACATCAGGGCAGCGGTATCCAATATCAATTAAGTTTTTTTTTCAGTATTATAGATATGAATACATGCTTGTTCGTTGTTCCGAAGGTAAAAGATAATTTGAATATGGACCTCTTCCTATATGCTGAGGAAAGAGTAATTTCTAGATAGCAAACCATTCATACAGTTAGATAAGGGAGTTAAGTTGCCACTAAACCCACAGTGTTCGAGACAACTTAAAGCCCTTCTCATTCTCAACAAACGATATTATGCATCATGACTGTACATTATGCATAACATAGAAATATTTACCGACCTGTAGTACTTCAGGTGGATATTAGCGTATACATTCTGTGTATGATTTATTGCGTCATTCGCCTTTGTTACATCCTTGTACACGCCCACTAACAACACAACAACACCCAGGACCAGACCAATTAAACTCCGAGTGGCATCCGTAACGTAGCAACTATCCATTAAGTCAGTGTCGTCTGTTTACTATTTGGAATATGCTTAACCGCAACCACTATCTTACTGATAAACCAAGAATGAACTGTATACGTTGGACTTGCTCATTCACAACTGATCATAGCAAAACCCCTCAATCAAGTCTTTAATTAACGTCAAGTGATATGTAATAACTTTTCTTTTTATTATTCGCACAAGGGTATGATTAAATGGTGTTGGAATCTCTCAAAAATAAAGAAAAATGGACAGATATTACCATAGACAGTTATTCCTTTTAATCTGCTGACACGTGGTAGAATCTTGGCGTCCCGGAGTTCCTTTGCGGGAAAATTTAAGGATACACGTCTTCTTATACGCTTCGGCGATAAATCCGTCCTACGGTAAAGTGTTTGCCAACATTTTGGATAGACCGACCGTTAAGCACATTCAACACGCCATTGATACCCCCTGAACAAATAGTGACATATCTTGTACTCAGTTGCCATGCTTCTTATCCGTTCCGATGGGATGAAATCAGAGATGAAGCGATTTTTTTTTTCTTCTGGCATACAAAATGCCCCTGTGAATAAGTCACTTCGTATAAACCGAAGGATGCTACACCTCCCATTTATAATATCTGGGAAATAATTTGAAGGTCTATTTAAGCGTATGAAGGGAAATAATATTGATTATTGAAGATGAAAATGCAACAAGATACAGAAACACTGGATATTTAGTTTGAAAACAATATGATTCTCATTTTGATGTCTATGCGATGGTATTGTCTAGTATCAAAAATAAAAGAGTGAAAAGGATGGTAAAGGGCGGGAGAGAAATAGACTATCTTCTATCGATTTTATTCGAATGATGTCATTATTAAAGACATCGCCGTTTTACAAATATATGTGTGTACCATTGTTGCGAACTTTTTCAGGTTTGACACATCTTGTCTTAACATGAAGAGAATGTTGTCACGTGGAATTCGCTTATTTTCATGTTTACAGGAAATTGCAAGGAATGTGAATGGAACATCATTTCAAAGTCTTCGCTTATAACTGTTTTTTTATGTCCGTTTTCTCATCATCCGTCTCTGTATATTTAGATTCTGTCAACTCGCTTTGTAAAGGAATGGCTGCAAAATATTAGAAAATGATACGAACCTGAGTGTGGAATAACATTGTTATGAGATAGCAAGAAGCCGGAACACAGAGCAGTATACTTGTTTGTAATATTCGTGTGTAATGTGTATAAATGACTAAGGTTACCATGGTTACCTGACCTTCTGGAAGATGAAGTAGCATCATTAGAAGAGGGTGTGGCACCTTCATCGATAATACATCTTTCAAACAATTCTGTTCTTGTGAAATAGGCGTGTGTCTAAAATGCATTGATAGAAATCGACAAACATTTTCCGTCCTTGACGCTGTTCTAATACTGTGTTCTATTACTCTTTAAGGTATCACTGTTTGCTCATTATTGTACAGTAAGTTCTAAAGCAATGCCGTTCATCACAGCCAACGTCACACAGAGAAACCTTGGATTCAACTATCTTTTTTCCTCTATATGGTGTTTGTTTTGTGTGTGTTTGTGTGTGAGTGTCTCTCTCTCTCTCTCTCTCTCTCTCTCTTTTTCTATCTATCTATCTATCTCCGTCTATCACTCTTTCTGCAACTCTGTCTTTCTACCAAATAGGTTTGTCAAAGATGCCTTCACATGTTCATCACCCCGGCAACCCTTCCACTTCTCGTCTTCAACCTGGCTGACTCGGAGAGTTGTGACGCTGTCGTGCAGTACGCAGACTTCATTCATAGCAGGGTGAGTTCGATTTTCCCTTCCTTCTCTTCTTTTCCTTTTTTTCTCCTTGCTCGTGATTCGATGTCGATCGTTGAATCGTAGTCATCACGCGCCAATTAATTTTGAGCGGGCAACTGAGGCGCGGTAAACAAAGTGCGGACGAAGAGGCAATCTTACCGTCAAACGTTTCCGTGGGAAGTTCATTCAGCCCTCCTCCTCGCTTTGGACAGGAATACACCTGCCACATCAGTGTGGTGACCAAACATGAGAGAATGCTGAAAACGTTTTACCGAGGCAACACCATCGTTTAGCGAATAGCAGATTAATCTCACGAAAGATGTGCTTTCTTGGGATTTCCCCCTGCGATATTGCAATAACAATAGACTGAACCCCATCATGCTGCAGCTTTCTAAAGATTAAATAAAAAATCCTCACGTGAAGTTCAGTTCATTTTCACAAACAGAGTACAATCGAAGCAGCAGTATGGCTATAGCTTAATTAAAATGGGACAGAAAAAAGAGAGAAAGATAGTAAATTTGATCGTTTGATTATAATTCCTTGAAAGAGTAGTGATGAAAACAAGAGATTATACAAATTTCATTTATACAGATGGAGATGAATGAAATATTGAAGAAAACTCATACCCCAAGAATAGTAAAGCTGAAACAGTCACATAGTTAAATTAGGACAATTATTAGATAATTAGATAAGGTGTTATGGCCTCATGTGTCTCTCTGACAAATCTTCACTAACTATCCTAATTTTGACGAGATGAAATCAAGTAGAATATATCATATCCGTCACCTAGTGTTGTAATATGTAAGCATTCCTACCACAAGTAGCATTTTTATAGAGAGATTAGATAGTGGGAAAGAAGCAACATTATTGTGTTTCAAGAGATGGGATGCTTGTGAGACGATAGTATTATCGTTTTTGTAACTTGCACATGCGATTCTGATGTGTAATTTCTACATTCTATAATTCCTTAAGTTTCGTCTTTCTTTTTAAATAAGAATAAACATTTCAATTTGTCAATTAGACAATTTGAGTCCGTAACTCTGTAACTTTGTTTCCCTTAAGAAGCCCGAGTGAACTCATCATGACTTTTAACCATAACTAAAATTTACTCCAACTCAAAGATCAAACTATTGTGTTCTCCAGATCACTCCAATACTATCACGACTATTGGAAGAAAGGTCTTCGGGAGTAGACTAAGCAGGGAAGACTTGTACCCCTCCCACTAGTCATATCTTACCTAGAGTACAATGATAGGATGCACACTGTCCCTTCTTCAATGCTGACATAATCTATTTTGCTTTCTGCCCAAGTGCCCTCGCTGCTATGTCTCGCACTCTCCTACCTGTTCAAATACAACCTGTGTGATGTGCTTGGTACAATGCATTTTTTTTTGGCTTTGATTTGATTTATTCTTCCCTTTCATCAAATCCAGGGATCAAAATAGAGATCATAATTCATAAAGTGCTTTATAACTCACCTCTTGAATCAAATTACGCAGGGTTTTTCTTTGGTTTCTATTTTTCCAGTTTCACAGCATTATAAAATCAGCTTAAGTAAGTGTAAACGTTCGAAACGTTTGAATTGAAGGTTTGTACTATTGAAGTCATAATCATATCGAATGAATTAGGTGTGCTTAACTGATTTCATTTTCCTCTAGAAAATATAGGATGACATAACTGAAAAAGCTTGCTGTCTTCGTCAGTAATCCTATAACCGTTGTAAACTTAATCGTTGCCACCGGGAAGTACACTGCATGTCATGGGCCTTCAGAATTACTATTATAACGATTGTCAATGATAATATTAGAAATTTGCATTTATCAATCTTTATTTCAGTTAATGAATAAGAGAGTCAGTGTGATATTGTGGATGAGGGCTTAATGAAGATGGTTGGAAGGCCGATGTCTCATTCAGAAAATAATTAGAATCATTGTCATGAAAGTATTGATTGCTTTGATCATTGGTGATTAACACATTTTTGTTGTAAAGTGATCTCTGCTAATGCATAGGCCTACTTACAAAATATTATTTTAGACTCATGCACGAATACCCAAACGCATATGCACACAGATACGTCTGCATGCATACATTATAGCGTATCATTATGTGTGCATGTATTTTCGCTTATAAAGATTATTATTCTCGAATGACAACAGCACTGCTGAAAAAACAAAACTAAACACAATATTCTCAGAACATACATCGTGACAAAATAATGTCAGACTCAGCGCAGCAGGTAGAAACCATAGTTAGATTTTTGAGAGTCGTTGTTGCGTATAAAAAAACTCAAATTTATCATGAGTTTTTTGTCTTCTCATTGTATTCTTTGAACTGCTATGCTTGCACAGACTAACGTGCGTTAAAAAAAGTGGGGCACTAGCAGAACATTTGGCTCAGATGCAACCTAAATTTGTGTAAACCTGAGCCCGCCAAATACATTATGTAAAGTTCTGGCCTACAGGGATGCCTGTGTGTCGCTCATGGGCGTAAGACGAAGCGATATCAGGCGTGTGTTGTGTGTAGTGTTTTCGCCCTAACAGCATTCATCATACACTCCGCTTCGCACTTTTCAATGGGACGGCATAAAAAGCATGAAAAAAAAAACAACAACAACAAAGAGCTTAATCAAAACACCAATTTACAGGCGCCGCTAGTTCTTTCGCGTGGCAGAGGATCAGTGTTAAAATAAATAGACTTCTAATGCAGTGATCTGTACAGAATACATTTGTATTTTCATTCACTCATTTGTATATTTTCTTTCTTAGCGTATCGCTCGCAACTCCTCCCCCCGCCAAACACAATATACAAAATATATAAATGGAGATATGTGTTTATATCCCTGCTTGCATGAAATTTGTCTGATACAAAATAAGTAATGTATGAATCCATAATATAATTAGATTATTTAGTTAAACGAGAGAAACAAGCAGAATTCAAGAGATACAATTATCACACACACACACACAATATATATATATAATATATATAATATATATATATATAATACATATATACATATAATATATATACATATATATATATATATATAGATAGATAGATAATACACACACACACACCACACACACACACACACATATATTATATATATATATATATATATTATGGTGTGTGTGTGTGTGTGTGTGTGACTCTGGATATGTATGTGCCTATGCGTGAATGTGCCATCATGTATATGATATTCTTTTGATTTGAATTCATAAGTGTGATCAGAGCTAGCAGTGCGTAGAATATTTCCCTTCCATCAACCACATCTTTGCAAGTGCTGATAGCAAGTTGAAATGCGTCATACTTTGTCCTTTGTAACAAAGGATTTATTTATCGGCTCGAGCATCTATTCGTGATTGTAATCTCACCTTTTGAATGTGGAATATTGAAGGTCAATGCCGTACCGTTAAAGGAGTGCCTTCCTGAATTTTCTTTTCCCTGCGCCTTGAAGTGAGAGAGCTGACTTTATGAAAGCATTCGTTGAATTCCTTGTTTTTGTGGGTTTTTTTTTCCCAGTGGAAATTGAATGCATACACGAAACGGCAAACAGTGGGAAAATGAGGAATCAGTGAAAGATAGATCATACACTTTTATAGTGATGTATACCTGAATTTCGTTCGATATCAGCATCATATTCACAATGATAGGAATATAAAACACATAAGTAGCTATATTTTTCGAACTTGTGCTACTAAATCATATTTTTTGTGTGTTAAAGTGCAGAGAAATATTTTATGCAAATCATTGCTATGAATACAAAAGTGATATAAAATTCTACACACACACACACATACACACACATACACACATACACACACACA